>NW_001845242.1:0-3557 GCF_000001215.4 Drosophila melanogaster | reverse complement strand
ATTTTAAGATCAGTCTAATTGGGGAGGATTGAAAGAACGGTTTTGAGAAGAACGGAGGATTGAACCACTAGATAAGAATAAGTGTCTTGTAATAAAGTTATAGGCTAAAAAGTTTAACACCAATAAAGATATTAAAATTTAATAAATAAAATGATTATTATTATTATTTTTTTAACTGCGGGCGCTGTACTTAAAAGTTCTAAATAAATATTAACGATAATAAGTTAAATATGAAACGGTAACTCGCGCCGCCAACAACCTATATTTTTAGTAGAACAATTAAAAGATCCACAACACTCCAAAGAAATCTAAGTACTGTGACAGTGATCGTGGAAAAACTTAATTGGAAATTCTTGAAAATATGTATGTATATATAATAATATGTAATAAAGTCAATGCACTGTGTCTCCCTCTTTTGGTCGCGGTAACCAAAAGCTTTTTTCTCTTATTGTGTTATCCTCTTTAGCGTGTAATTTGGCTGCCTGCGTGCAGTAACATTGTACTCTAGATCAGTCACAATAAATACTAGAAACGAATAGGTTATGGGCCCAGCCCATGCGGACATAAAAGTGAATAGTTCTAAACGAATTAGAATATTCGGCATCTTTGAATATTGTGATTCAAGGATTTAATACGAAAAACTTATCGAACTGAAAATGAGTTCATTAATAAACCAAATAGAAAAACTTGATGATGAAAACTACAGTGCGTGGGCTGTACAAATGAATAGTGTCTTAATTCATGCGGAATTATGGGGGTGGTGTGTGGAGGTTTGGTTAAAAACGAAAGTGATAGTGCTGAGCTAAAGGCTTTGTTCGACGCGAAGGACGAAAAAGCATAATGCTATGCATTAAGACATCCCAAATTAACCATATAAAAAACTGTGAGACTGCTGTAGAGGCATGGCAAAGACTTACTGAAATCCACACTCCCTCAGGACCGGCACGACGTATATGTTTGCTAAAGCAGTTGTTGCACATGAGAATGTCTGAAACAGAAGTTGTTTCGAGACATGTGAACAATTTTTGTTCGGTTGTTAAAAAACTAAAAAAAAATCAATTGGTGATCCAAGAAGAAGTCCTGAGTATTCTCCTGTTGTCCAGTTTGCCGGAATCGTTTGAAAGTTTCGTAGTTGCCCACATTGAAAATGTTAAAAATAAAATTACAAGAGGAAGGGCAAAGGCGTATGGCAAATGAAGAACATTCTGCAAAAAGCGAACAAAGTGCATTTGGAATTCGATCTGCGAAACAAAAAGCGAAAAGTGACATTAAGAAGAGTGTGCAAGTAAATAATCAGCAACTGATTAACGGGAAAACAACAGTTAATTGTTGGAACTGTGGTCGCAGCGGCCACTAAGCTGTAAACTGTAGGCAAAGGAAAGGAGAACATAGAGAGAGCGAAAACTTAAATACCGAGAAATCATTCTCTGTGCTCTGCTCAACTGTACAGCTTGGCGAATTGCCAAAAAATATGTGGTGCCTTGATTCAGGAGCAACGGCTCATTTGTGCGGTGAGAGATCGATGTTTAAAAGCTTCAGAGAGCATAAAGAGCGCATTCTTTTGGCTGGCAATAATTATATTAAGGCTGAAGGTCGTGGTACATTGAAAATAGCCTGGCGCAACTCATCATTTGAATTGATCGACTCACTCTTTGTAAAGAATTTAGTGATTTGTTTATGTTCCAAAATGAAAGAAAAGTTGAAAGTGCATGTTTCGTTGCACAGACAAATTTAATGAGAAAGTGGCACCAGAGATTCGGTCATTTGAACTTTGCAAGCTTGAACAAAATGATCAAACAAGAAATGGTACTCAATAAAGAAAAAATATTTAAGTGGCGCAAAAGAAAATGACTGTTTAAGCTGCGCAAAAAGCAAGATATGTGTGAAGAGTTTCCAAAAAGCCTCTGGAAATCGCACAAATGATGTACTGGAGCTAGTGCATAGTGATATCTGTGGTCCAATGCAAACGACGTCTTTTAGAGGTGCACGCCATTTTGTCACCTTCGTAGATGACAAATCGAGATACATGTTTGTGTATTTCATAAAGACGAGAGATGAAATACTGGCCAAATTCAAGGAGTTTAAAGCATTTGCCGAAAACCAAAGCGGCAAGAAGTTGAAAGCATTAAGGAGCGACAACGGGCGTGAGTATTTAAGTAAAGCGTTTCAATCTATCTTGACAGAAAACGGCATAAAGAGACAATTGACGGTACCGCACACCCCACAACAAAACGGTGTAGCAGAGCGCGCTTACGAACCCTGGTCGAGATGGCAAGGACCATGATGATACACGCAGGCGTCGGCGACACACTATGGCCTAAAGCTATCAATACTGCTGCTTATCTACGCAATCGCTCTGAGACGTCAGCATTATCTGATGTAACACCGTTCGAGTCTTGGACTGGAAGAAAGCCATATGTGTCTCATATGTACCTGAAGATATTTGGTTCGAAGGCTATCGTGCTTAACAAATCCACAAAAAGGAAGTTTTCTGCGAAGGGCGAAGAAAATATTTTGGTTGGATACTCTGATGCTTCTAAGGGATATCGCCTGTTCAATCCTATCAGGAAGAATATCTGTGTTGCTCGTGACGTAATTGTATTTGATAACGACCAGGATGATGCTATGACGGCAAGGCAAGTATTACCTTCTCCCGATGTTCAACTTGTGGAGATGCAGCACCTTCCAGTCTGTGTTGCTGAGGGTAAGAAACAATATGATGTTTTCCAGGTGTCAGATAAACACGTTGACGACGTTGCGTCGGTCGAGCCACTGAAGACAATGAAGCGACCGAAGTCAGAGGACCTGGACGGCCAAAGAAGATTTATACTGGTAAACCTGGAAGACCACAGAAACAATACAACATGGTCAACGGCATGAGTTCGGATGAGGTTCCAATTCCAACAAGCGTCAAGGAGGCGTTAACCATAAGGAACTCTGAACAATGGAGAACCTCAATGCAGAAGGAGTTGGAGAGCCTACGTGCAACCAAAACCTGGTCATTGGTGGATTTGCCGGCAGGTGAGAAGGCCATTGGGTCAAAATGGGTCTTTGCAGTGAAGCGTAACAAGATGGGCAAAGTCGAGAGGTTTAAGTCTCGACTTGTCGCAAAAGGGTGCACTCAGCGATACGGCGTTAACTTCACGGATACGTTCTCACCAGTGGCACGCTACTCATCAATTAAATTAGTAATTGCTTTGGCGGTGGAAAACGGTCTCTACATTCACCAAATGGACGTCTCGTCTGCATACTTGAATGGTGATCTTCACGAAACGGTATATATGAGGCAGCCAGAGGGATTCATCAATGAACGATATCCAAAAAAGGTGCTGAAGTTACACAAATCTATATATGGACTGAAGCAGAGCGGCCGAGAATGGAATAAACTACTGAACGAAGTTCTGCAAAAGATTGGGTTTTTTTGCCCTAGCGAGCCATGTGTTTACACCCGTAATTCTGGCAAAAGTAAGAACCTTGTTGTAGTGTACTGTAGACGATCTTATCATAGCCAGTTCAAGCAAGGAGGAACTGTGCGATATTAAAGCATCAATTTCAAA
>NW_001845589.1:0-2400 GCF_000001215.4 Drosophila melanogaster | reverse complement strand
AAATTTCTTTGACAAAGTGTGCAAATTTTGATGATGTTACAAAATATGTGAAAAGTTGCCAAAAAATTGATTTCTCTAAATCCTTCAAAAAGTAATAGGGATCGTCAGCACTGGTAATTAACTGCTCAAAACAGTTATTCTTGCATCTATATGACCCTTTTTAGCCAAGTTATGACAAAAATTTCGTTTGTAAATATCAACTTTTTGGCAAAATCCGTTTTTCCAAATTTCGGTCATCAAATAATCAGTCTTTTCTGCCACAACTTTAAAAATAATTGTCTGAATATGGAAACTCATACCTCGCTGAGCTCGTAATTAAATTTCCAATCAAACTGTGTTCAAAAATGGAAATTAAATTTCTTTGACAAAGCGTGCAAATTTTGATGATGTTACAAAATATGTGAAAATTTGCCAAAAAATTGATTTCTCTAAATCCTTCAAAAAGTAAAAGGGATCGTCAGCACTGGTAATTAACTGCTCAAAACAGTTATTCTTGCATCTATATGACCCTTTTTAGCCAAGTTATGACAAAAATTTCGTTTGTAAATATCAACTTTTTGGCAAAATCCGTTTTTCCAAATTTCGGTCATCAAATAATCTGTTTTTTTGCCACAACTTTCAAAATAATTGTCTGAATACGGAATGTCATACCTCGCTTAGCTCGTAAATAAATTTACAATTAATATATGTTCAAAAATAGAACTTAAATAGTGTGGACATATTTTGCAAACTTTGATGATGTTACAAAAAATATGAAAATTTGCCCAAATATTGATTTTGCTAAATCCCTCCAAAAGTAAAAAGGATCGTTAGCACTGGTATTTAACTGCTCAAAACAGTTATTCTTGCATCTATATGACAATTTTTAGCCAAGTTATGACGAAAATTCCGTTTCTAAATATCAACTTTTTGTCAAAATCCGTTTTTCCAAATTTCGGTCATCAAATAATCAGTCTTTTCTGCCACAACTTTAAAAATAATTGTCTGAATATGGAAACTCATACGTCGCTGAGCTCGTAATTAAATTTCCAATCAAACTGTGTTCAAAAATGGAAATTAAATTTCTTTGACAAAGCGTGCAAATTTTGATGATGTTACAAAATATGTGAAAATTTGCCAAAAAATTGATTTCTCTAAATCCTTCAAAAAGTAAAAGGGATCGTCAGCACTGGTAATTAACTGCTCAAAACAGTTATTCTTGCATCTATATGACCCTTTTTAGCCAAGTTATGACAAAAATTTCGTTTGTAAATATCAACTTTTTGGCAAAATCCGTTTTTCCAAATTTCGGTCATCAAATAATCAGTCTTTTCTGCCACAACTTTAAAAATAATTGTCTGAGTATGGAATGTCATACCTGAACTCGTAATTAAATTTCCAATCAAACTGTGTTCAAAAATGAATATTGAATTCTTTTGACATATTTTGCAAAATTTGATAATTTTACAAAAAATATGAAAATGTGCCCAAAAATTGATTTCGCTAAATCCTTCCAAAAGTTTTTGGGAACGTTAGCACTGGTAATTAACTGCTCAAAACAGTTATTCTTGCATCTATATGACCCTTTTTAGCCAAATTTTAACCAAATTTCGGTCATCAAATAATCAGTTTTTTCTGCCAATACTTTAAAAATAATTGTCTGAATATGGAATCTCATACCTTGCTGAGATCGTAATTAAATTTCCAATCAAACTGTGTTCAAATATGAAAATTAAATTTTTTGGACATATTTTGCAAATTTTGATGATGTTACAAAATATGTGAAAATTTGCCCAAAAATTGATTTCTCTAAATCCTTCAAAAAGTAATAGGGATCGTCAGCACTGGTAATTAGCTGCGCAAAACAATTATACTTACATCTATATGACTATTTTTAGCCAAGTTATGACAACAATTCCGTTTGTAAATATCAACTTTTTGGCAAAATCCGTTTTTCCAAATTTCGGTCATCAAATAATCAGTCTTTTCTGCCACAACTTTAAAAATAATTGTCTGAATATGGAAACTCATACGTCGCTGAGCTCGTAATTAAATTTCCAATCAAACTGTGTTCAAAAATGGAAATTAAATTTCTTTGACAAAGTGTGCAAATTTTGATGATGTTACAAAATATGTGAAAAGTTGCCAAAAAATTGATTTCTCTAAATCCTTCAAAAAGTAATAGGGATCGTCAGCACTGGTAATTAACTGCTCAAAACAGTTATTCTTGCATCTATATGACCCTTTTTAGCCAAGTTGTGACAAAAATTTCGTTTGATTATATATCAACTTTTTGGCAAAATCCGTTTTTCCAAATTTCGGTCATCAAATAATCAGTCTTTTCTGCCACAACTTTAAAAATAATTGTCTGAATTTGGAATCTCATACCTCGCTGAGCTCGTAATTAAATATCAAATCAAA
>NW_001846981.1:0-1074 GCF_000001215.4 Drosophila melanogaster | reverse complement strand
AAATTGATATTTACAAACGGAATTTTCGTCATAACTTGGCTAAAAAGGGTCATATAGATGCAAGTATAACTGTTTTGCGCAGCTTATTACCATTGCTAACGATCCCTTTTACTTTTGGAACGATTTAGCGAAATCAATATTTGGGCAAATTGTCATATTTCTTGTAACATCATCAAAATTTGCAAAATATGTCAAAAGAATTTAATATTCATTTTTGAACACAGTTTGATTGGAAATTTAATTACGAGTTCAGGTATGACATTCCATACTCAGACAAATATTTTTAAAGTTGTGGCGGAAAAAATTGATTATTTGACCGAAATTTGGAAAACCGGATTTTGCCAAAAAGTTGATATTAACAAACGGAATTTTCTTCATAACTTGGCTAAAAATGGGCATATAGATGTAAGAATAACTGTTTTGAACAGCTAATTACCAGTGCTAACGATCCCTATTACTTTTTGAAGGATTTAGAGAAATAAATTTTTGGGCAAATTATCACATATTTTGTAACATCATCAAAATTTGCACACTATGTCAAAGAAATTTAATTTCCATTTTTGAACACAGTTTGATTGGAAATTTAATTACGAGCTCAGCGACGTATGAGTTTTCATATTCAGACAATTATTTTTAAAGTTGTGGCAGAAAAGACTGATAATTTGATGACCGAAACTTGGAAAACCGGATTTTGCCAAAAAGTTGATATTTACAAACGGAATTTTTGTCATAACTTGGCTAAAAATGGTCATATAGATGCAAGAATAACTGTTTTGAGCAGTTAAATACCAGTGCTAACAATCCTTTTTACTTTTGGAGGGATTTAGCGAAATCAATATTTGGGCAAATTTTCATATTTTTTGTAACATCATCAAAGTTTGCAAAATATGTCCACACTATTTAAGTTCTATTTTTGAACATATATTAATTGTAAATTTATTTACGAGCTAAGCGAGTTAAGACATTCCTGTATTCAGACAATTATTTTGAAAGTTGTGGCAAAAAAACTGATTATTTGATGACCGAAATTTGGAAAAACGGATTTTGCCAAAAAGTTGATGTTTAGAAACGGAA
>NW_001846603.1:0-1171 GCF_000001215.4 Drosophila melanogaster | reverse complement strand
TACCAATTTCATTATTAACGAAATCTGAGACCGACCATAGCATAAGGATATTGTTTGCTATAAATTGCCCTGTCATTGTCAGTATTTATTTCTCCTCGAATATCGGTACGAAAAGGAATTTGCATATTTATTTTAGAATGCTCCTTTTCAATTTTATTCATACCTTTATTTTCAAGATCTTTTATTTGATTTGAAGTTATATTTAGGTTATGAATTATTTCTTTGTCGGACAACTCAACGACGGCGTGCTCAGGATTTGTGGATCCTAAAGTATTTGATTTAAAAATGACGGAATTAACATCGTCGGTTTGTTCAGGATTTTTCGATCCCAAACTGATATATTGTTTATTAGAGGATAAATCTACCGCTGGCTCAGGATTTTCAGATCCCGAACTATTAGTTTTATTAATGACGGATAATTCAACGTCGGCGTGCTCAGGATTTTCAGATCCCGAACTATATAAACTGCCTTCAGTAATAACCGTTTTGGTTTTAAATACCTTTTGCTCTTCAAAGTATTTTTTGATAATATATTCTTTCAATGGAAGAATATTTTTTTATTCATTTAAACATAAATCGTTTCTTTCTCGTCAAAATATTCGAGTTTCTCTTTATTTCCCTTATACTCCATGATTCCTTTATCAGATTCTAGACCCTCAATTTCATAAAATAAATGTTGTTCCCCAAATATATTTATCAAATGATAATATTTTATGATTGAATATCCATGTACAGTAGATACTCTTTTGTGTATTGATAATTCTCTTATATTCTCATAAATACCCTTGTTTATATAGCACGCGGTGGCTCCTGTATCTATTAATATTTTAAGTTGTCTTTTAGTTTTTCTGTCTACCCTTGTCATATGAGGCATTCCTCTGTATGTTTGGTTTTAGATACTCCCTCAGTATTTCTATTAAGTTTTCTGTCGTGTCATATTCAATTATTTGTCGTTTCTTATCAAAAACGTTCAATGACTCATGTATTGTATACCTCCCCTTTGATAATAACAGTTGTTGTTGAAACTGATTTAACGGTTTTCGGGTCTCTTGTATTACATTTTCAAAACTACTTTCGGCAGAATGCTGTACATTTTGATCTGAGCTTGATTGTTCTATATCGATGTTAGTGATATTATTTATTTTTATTCGAGATAATGCGTCGGCTACGA
>NW_001847207.1:0-1021 GCF_000001215.4 Drosophila melanogaster | reverse complement strand
AGTCAGGTCGAGAGACAGATAAATGCTGTCGAAATCTTCAATGGAGACCCGAATACTCTACATACCTTTATAACTCGCATCGACTTCATTCTGGCCTTATACCAAACTACTGACGAAAGGCAGAAGTTGATAATTTATGGACACATCGAACGCAATATCAGCGGCGACGTCATCCGTACTCTCGGGACCAACAACTTTACCAGCTGGATTGAACTAAGGACTAGATTGATCCTATATTACAAACCCCAGGCACCGAGTCATCAACTTTTGGAGGATTTTCGGAACATTCAATACAAAGGCAACATCAGGCAGTTTCTGGAGGAAGCCGAGAAAAGACGACAAGTTTTAATGAGTAAGTTAGAACTAGAAAATAACTCAGCTGAAACCGCCTTATTTACCAGACTTATTCAAGATAGCATAGAAAACTTGATCCTAAAACTCCCTAACCATATTCATCTAAGAATAGTTAACTGCCAAATCCCCGATTTAAGATCCCTTATTAATATCTTACAAGAAAAGGGTCTATATGAACCTCAAACATTAAACAAAGATAACTTTAAGCCAACATACCCACAACCTAACATACCCAGACCGAATCCTGTCTTTAATCGACAGAATATCTTCGACCAAAATCGTTTCGGACCTAATCAAACTTACACACCGAATAACTTCCCTCCAACTGGGAACACACAAATCAACAACCCGGTAAAAAGACAACGACCATCAGACAGCGGACAGACTAAAATGAGCATAGAAGAACTAAGATACCAAGAAATGGTATCAAACCAACCCGAATACCCTTACCATTATTACTATCCATACTACCCAGATAACTTCCAACCACAACCATATCCTTATCAAATGGGTTATATCCCAGACCCAACTCAAATCCCTTTCGAACAAGATCATGACACTTCGGACAAAACACAACAAGAACAGACAGCACCAAACGATGACGAATCAGACAATACCAAAGAAGCAGAAAATTTTCGGCTAGTTGCCCCGGATCAAACCAATATAT
>NW_001845306.1:1478-3227 GCF_000001215.4 Drosophila melanogaster | reverse complement strand
CGCTGTATGTCGTCGATCGGCTATAATAGGCTACTGGCTTTAACTGATCATGTTCCTTTGCAATAGAACTCCGGGCTAAACAAACAGAACTAGCATCAGTATGTATTTCGTGTTCTGGGCTGACGTCGTAGCTAATAAGAACAGGCTTCGAAATAAGGAGTTGTTTAAGTTCATTGAATGCGTCATCTTGCTGTGGTTCCCATTTAAACGGCTGGTCTTTGCGTAGTAGCTTGCGTAAGGCCTCGGAAATAATGGCGTATCCTGGGATAAATTTTTCGTACATCCGAAACGTTCTTTAGACGTGGAAGCTATGCAATGGCATTGGTTTTGACTTCACCTGGACGTATCCCGGTTGCATGCAGCTGGTGCCCCAAGAATGAAATTGTCTGCTTGTACAATTCGCACTTGTCAACGTTCAGGGTGAGGCCACATTCTCGTAGCACTTGCAGTATCTCGGTAAACGAATGGCTGCCAATTAATATGTCGTCCATATAATGCGGCATATCTCCCGTTCGGACACGTTTTTGTATCTCAGCCATCAATCGTTTATAAGCCGCCGGTGAGTTCTTTAACCCAAATGGCATACGTTTGAATTCATACAATCCGTCGGTTGTAATGAATGCGGTAAATTTGCGACTCTCAGGTGATACTACGATCTCATAATATCCGCTATTCAAATCCAACGTAGAAAAGAATTTGAATCGTTTCGCTTCTTGTAAATGTGATAAACTTGATCAACTTGTTCAGACGTCGGTAGTCAACAAACAGTCGATCGCTCGAATACTCAGATATTGATTTCTACTTCAATTTCAGCTTCGACCATATTAGTTTTTCCAATTACTTTAAGGCCAGAGGAAAAGAAATCGGCATAATCTTCTAGTAGGTTCTGCATGCGTGTCTTATCGTCAGTACTGTCGATATTAGAAAGAAGATTAGTAATTTTCTTGAAGTGAGATACTTGCTGTGTTGCTCGTTTGCTCTCAAAAGTCATCATTCCGTTCTCAAACTTCAGCGTAAGGTTTGGGTTAACAAGGATATCCTGGCCGATAAGAAAATCTTGCTGTACGATTTTGTCTTCGGCTATATACATCAGTGCTTCGGTGACAGTATTATCAATGATCAGTTCGATGATGATTGCTTCGTTTAGAATGCGTACTCCACCACAAATACCATGAATTTGCATTGCAGACTTGCATCGTTTGGCGTCTAGTTGTTGTGCTACAATCTCACGAACCATGCTAGCTTGGCTACCTGTGTCAATAAACGCAGTATACGGTTTGGATTGGACGATGATGGTTTTGTAGAAACACTTATCTTGATTCGTTGCCTCAAGGCGTCGTGTACTCGCTTCGGGTTTAACGCAGTTACCGTTGTTGGGGTGTACTTTATTACACGTAGTACATCGGTGTTGTTTCGGTGGTTGTGGGCATTTGTTCGAAAAATGACCTGGTTCGCCGCAATTGAAGCATTTTAATTTATTGCTTGTTGTTGCAGACTCGTGTTGTTTATATTCCGGTTCATCGTTCTTCGATACTGGATCGTATTTTATCAGTTGAAGCCTACCTCGGTTGATAAAATACTCGTCAATGACGTCACGCATCTGTTTCATCGTTGCAAATTTTGTGGTCACAATGCTCTGTTGTAGCTCTCGGTGCTTTAACCCAGTTCGGGCATATCGAATAATAGCAGACTCGCTTAAATTGTAACGATTTCCAAGGGCTGACATGCGAAAGCAGTACTCCTTGATAG
>NW_001845306.1:0-1310 GCF_000001215.4 Drosophila melanogaster | reverse complement strand
GATAGGCATCTATCACTCGATTAATGCGATCAATAAATTGATCCACCAGAGATATCATTCTCGTCCTTTGGATCATACTCTGGCAGGGTATTAAGCGATTTCCTTGGCCGATGCATGTCGTGTAATCGTGCTAGTGTGTACGATTTCAGCTGTTGGACTCGGTGGTACAGGTACTACGTTGGCTGCAGCCGCCTGTGCACCTTGCGTTGCATTTGTCGCAGCAATTTGCGAACTAATAAAATTTGCCACCATCTCACGAAGTTGGCTCATCTCGGCCTGAAGTTGTGCTACCACCAGCATTTCGTCAGTATCTTCATTCGCGAAAGAAACACAAAACTCGATTTCGTCTGACTTTTCGTGGGTCATCAAACGTTGAACTAATGGATCTCGCGATCCAGTTGTGGGCAACTCTCGTTCCCGCAACAGGAACTTTAACCGATCGACTTTTAGTTCTGTAATTTTCATTTTGTTTTATGTCTTATTTAACATCGCGTAATTGTATTTATATATACCGAATTGGCGTACGTGTTTACGTTTCGTTGCGGAAATATATTTCGCACGCTTAAGTTAGCGTTGCGTTTGCGTGATTGTTTCTGCACGGTTACGGTGCGATTCGTTCGTTCTTGCGTTGCGTTACGTTGTCTATATGCCCGCCGTTTGTATGCCTATACCGTTTGTATGAAATACCGCTTGTATATTCACACCGCTTGCAGACAAATACACATATATTGGTATCAACACACTGATAGGTACAACGCTTTGCATCTACATACATATGTTTCAATCGTAACTAAGTTCCGTTATTCCGTTATTATATTTGCCAACGCGTTCGCTACTGTCTGTCTTTGCTCATGATCATCCCACTTCTGAACTGTAAGGAGGAATGGCTTTAGGAGTGGTGAGGCAATGAAATTGAGCAAATATAAGTTTTTTAAATGAAATTAGATACATGAAATATTAACTGAATTAAATATGATCACTGCGCGACGGCTTGCTCTTCGACGAAGACTGAGCGAACACACATTAGCGTGGCCTGTTCTCCCGGGTTATCACCGTACTTGACAGGCAAGGTTGCCATATGCTTACAATATTCTTTCAATGGAAGAATATTTTCTTCCTCAATTAAACATAAATCGTTCTTTTTTCTCGTCAGAATATTAAATTTTCTCTTTATTTCCCTTATACTCCATCCTTTCCTTTCCTTTCTCGATATCTAATTTAGCTCCAATCATTCTAAACAGATTGAATCTAACTAATAGATCACATGATTTTATTACGTAGAATTGGTAAGGCGATAAAATATTGGTCAC
>NW_001847043.1:0-1059 GCF_000001215.4 Drosophila melanogaster | reverse complement strand
AAGGTCAGCGCAATTATACAGTTACCGAGCAGGACTGTTTGGCCGCTATAGTAGCTCTCAAGAACTTCCGCGCATACGTGGAAGGACTCCCATTTAAGATAATAACCGACCATGCTTCGCTTAAGTGGTTAATGTCCAATCACGATTTAAATTCGCGACTGACGCGATGGGCATTAGCTTTGCAGAGATTCAAATTTGAGATTGAACACCGTAAGGGTTCGTTAAATGTCGTCCCGGATACATTGTCTCTGTAAACGAAGAAGTTGTGGCCGCTGTGGACTTGAAAGATAACTTGATTGTTGATTTAGATTCCGAATTTTTCCAGTCCAGTGAGAACTCAAAGTTAGTAGAGACCGTGAAGGAAAATACCTCGAATTTTCCTGATCTTAGGGTGGAGAACGGGTTTTTATACTGAAAAGCTGAGCACCTGACTGGAGAACAAATGCATGACGAATACGCCTGGAAACTTTGGGTCCCCAAAGAATTAGTATCGCAGATTCTGGCACGCTAAACGATAGTCCGTAAGCTGCGAATGGTGGCATTCACAAAACCATAGAAAGAATACGACGATATTATTTCTGGCCCGGTCTCGATTCGGACGTCAGGGCTTATATTAGTGCATGTGAGGTTTGTAAGAGTACTAAATCTCAAAATTTCACTCTCAGACCGCCATTAGGAAAAGCGCCTGAGTCTCAGCGATTCTTCCAGCGTTTGTTCATTGTCTTTCTCGGACCGTATCCTAGGTCGAGGAGCGGCAACACAGGTATCTTCATTGTCCTGGATCATTTTTCAAAGTACGTGTTCTTGAAACCAGTAAAGAAGCTCGATTCCAGTGTCGTCATAAAGTATCTGGAAAACAAATTGTTCTTAACGTTCGGAGTTCCAGAAGTGATACTGTCTGACAATGGTTCCCAATTTCGAACTAAGACGTTCCAGAAACTGATGGAGCAGTACGGCGTTAAGCACACGCTGACCGCTGTTCACTCGCCGCAGGCAAATGCTTCTGAGCGCGTAAACCGATCGGTAATTGCTGCAATCAGGGCATATCTGAGTCTCGAC
>NW_001845667.1:0-2232 GCF_000001215.4 Drosophila melanogaster | reverse complement strand
GATCGAACGTGATGAGTACTTTTACTTTCTCGAAAGCGGATATGAAATCATTATCTTTTGTGTTAATTACTGCTCCTTTCTTTAATTTGGAGGTCATAGGTTTTGCTATTGTTGCAAAATTGGGAATAAACTTACGGTAGAATCCGCAGAGTACACGGAATGATTTTATTTCTTTTGTGGTTTTAGGAATAGTAAAACTAATAATAGTGATAATGTGATAGAGAAATTCTGTTTCTTTCTTCAGAAATTCGCATTTATCAAGTTGCAATTAGCTTCTTAAATACCTTTTTCAGTGACATTATGTGTCCTTCCAATGAAGTGGAATAAATGATAGTATCATCTAAATAAGTAAAAAATCTTTATAAATTAACTCTTCCAGAAGATTGTTCATGCAGCGTTGAAATGTTGCTGGTGCATTTTTCAGACCAAAGGGCATACTAGTATATTCGTACTGTCCATGTTTCGTTGAAAATGCTGTTTTGGATATTGATTGCTGTTTCTTTTGAATTTGATTGAAACCTTTAGCTAGATCAATGGTTGTGAAGTAATGACAGCATCCAAGCTTGTCTAATATTTCATCCATTACAGGAACAGGGAATTTGTCGTCAATGGTTATCTCATTGAGACTACGATAGTCTAAGACTAATCGAAATTTTGGTTACCAGAAGCATTACTTTTCTTTGGCCCAATTCAAATTGGAGAATTTAGATATCCTAATTATTTTTTGTTCTATCAATTCGTTGATTTGCTTGTTGACTTCTTGATCAAAGGCTTGGGGGTATTTATATGGTTTTTTATAGTTTTGTATGAATAGAATGTTTAATCGTACTTGTGAAAGTCAAAGTTTCACCTTCTTTGTACTGAATATCACGGTATGGGACACTCATGGGCAGTCTTGGACTCTTCTGGGTTAGACGATATGGGGCATTCATTGGAGACCTTTGACTCATCTGGTTTTAAGTGGTGTTTCCGCTTAATTTTCCGGAGGGTTACTTCTTTTTTGGTGTGTGTAGATGGGCTTCCTCTGGGTTAAATGACCTGGGGCACTAATTGGTAGCCTTGGACTCATCTGTTTGGATGTGGTCATACCACATTTTAAATGTGTAGCCATTTATAGTGATTGTTTGTGATGAATAATTAATTTGAGTGTTGGTTGTAGTAAGTCATATTTTTCTGAAATAATAATACATAATACTCTGTAAGGGTCATGCATATTTCATATTTGAAATCTGTCTAGATAGGATTGTAAGTCCAAATGGCGCGAAAGTTTCTTGTGCTGGAGGCATAACTTAACATCGTCTGAGTACATAGGTATACGCGAATATTTTAAGCACGGTCTTAAGCACGGTAAAGATTAACCAAGTGCTTAAATATTTACAAAGGATGGACTGAGAACCGGTATTTTTAAATTTTATATAGAGTCTGGACTTTACATTTCTTAGGTGTGTCAACTCTTTATTAAACCAAGGAGGTTCAGGGATTGACGGTTAGAACATCGGAACACAAGAGTCAAAAAATGGTTTAATTGCGGTATAATACATATTAATGGCATCCATAATTATGTTGCAGGAGTAAAGATCGGATCAATTAAAGCCAGCTACAAAATTGTTCAGCCTCCGAAAATTTGCCTTGCGAAAACAGGGAATTCGCTTTGTTGACATCTCAGAATTTACTTTTAATACCGTTCCTATGTCGATTGCCCCCTCGAAAGTAGGATGATATGGATCTTCAGGTTGAGTAAGGGGTGCTACCCTGGACAGAAACACACTTTCAGGACTTGTTACAAGACATAGATCCAACAGTCGACCAAGAGAGTTTCGAATATAATTAACTTGCCGTCATTAAAGTCATGTTGTGCTAAAGGGAGAAGGATATTCGATTGTTCCTCTAGGGACCACATTGTGCCAGGTCCCTGTCAGACAGTTTAATTAAGATGGACTGGATGGCGGACAGATTATTGTGATATTCTGGGAATTCAGAAGATGGCGGAATATACGAGCACCTAATATAAACTGATCTGTTCAAAAAGACAGCTTTACGCATAAGAATTCAGAGTTACGGAACTCGTCAAAAAGTAACTCCTCGACGCGAGGATAGATCTAACCGCGATTAAGACTCCACCTCCCCGTCTGCAGGTACGGTCATAGCTATATATAGTGTACATACCTGGGAAGACTTCGGAGTTAAGTATCTCCGACTTTTAACCGAGTCTCTGTGAACACTATTATATGG
>NW_001845436.1:0-2796 GCF_000001215.4 Drosophila melanogaster | reverse complement strand
AAATTATAATATCGTCTAAATATATTAAACAACATTTGCCAATTAATTCCCTAAACACATTATCCATCTTTCGCTGAAATGTTGCTGAAGCGTTCGTTAACCCGAAGGGCATTCTGACAAATTCGTAATAACAGACAAATCTAAGGCGGAGAAATAAGTGGCCTTTCCTGATTTATCGAGAACATCGGAAATAACTGTTTTTTAACTGTTTTTTCATTTAGTTTTCTGAAATCCACCACTAATCTCCACTCTTTGTTAAGTTTTTATCCTGCTTTTTAGGGACCAACCAACCCGGTGCGCTCCATGGTGAATAGCTATCTCTAATAATATTCATGTCCAATAACTTTCTTATTTGGTTTTGAACTTCTATTCTTTCGCAGTGTCCATACCTGAATGGCTTGGTGTATATGGGGGATGTCATCCGAAGTCGGGATGCTATGTTTTATTGTATTGGCAAAAGTTAATTTGGTGTCTTCATTATAAAATATGTCTTTAAATTTTGAGCAAAGTTTCTTTAATTCGCTATACTCTTCCGTATTAAGGTGTTCTAGATGTAATTGTTTAAAAACATTAGTATCCGGTTTGTCTTGTATTTTTACACAATTTGAAAAGTTAAATTCTATAAAATCGTCTTGTTCCCACGCATTGGCGTGCCCACGTCGATATGTTTAAAGGAATCAGAGTGATTTACTACTTCGATGTAGCTGATTTAATCTGTGGCCTGGTACAATCCTTCAGACAAAAACAAATCCGGAGCAAATTTTTTTTGTTCTGTAAGAAATGGGTCGTTTTGCAAATGCACTGACATTGGAATGATCTTTACACTCCTGGGTTCTAAAAAATATAATTGAGGACTCGATTTGTTTTGAAAGCAAATGGTTAAGTGAGTTAATGTCGTTCTCAATTGTGATTTTACCAGATCAATTTCTACTCCTATTTGCTGAAGTATATCCATGCCAATCACTCCGTCAAAGGTATTGTGAAATATGAACAATAAAAAGGAAAAATTTCCAGATGTGTTAAATTCTTTAAATGCAGGGTATCTGATTTCCTCAAGTATTGGATGCGAACTTAAAGCTGTTGTCAAGGTAAGTGGTTGAGCAAGTTTTCTAATTCTAGATGGGGTAGCAATTTCTGCATTCATAAGGGATCTGGAAGCGCCTGTGTCGATAAGAAAAACTAATGGTCGTCCTGCGAGTGATTTTGAAAGATCATTTTAGTTATTGTTTTTCTCTGTCCGAGGCTTCTTGTCAGTTTTGTTTTATTTAATTGAGACATTTTCCTTAAATTGTGTGTATTGTGTAGTTTATATTTAGTAGATTTATATATAGGATATGTTTTTAATTGCTTAAATATATAATTTGTTTTTAATACAAATTTATAAAAGACTAACTTAATATATTTGCAAGATAAATTTTAAATCTAATGATTAATTATTTTATGGAAATGTAGATGTCTGTTAAAGAAATGAAAAAACGATATTATATTTATATATATATATTTGAATTGTGTTTTTTTTTTTGTGTAATGTTGCCTTATTGCAAGCGCCTTATTGCGTTTTGTTTTCTTTTGTTTTGAATGTTGCCTTATTGCAAACGCCTTATTGCGTCTCCAGATAGGTTATACATTGAATACGTGCTCAAAGCGGCGTGCAAGTTTTACATACACAACGCCTACAGGCCAAGAGATCAGCAGCGCAGTCCAACATATCCCATCTTACTCTTTTTTCTGTATGCGTACATATGTATGTACTAAGTTGTAACTGTATTGGCATTGTCTGATGGCAGTTGCAGACAGTTTCGGTTCTAACCTTCAAACACGATCACACATGCTCGAGCCAGTAAAGCGTCGGTCTGAAACACGGTCAACACAGGCGAACTGGTTGCATCCAGTCGACCACACAAGTTTGAGCGCACACTCACACAATTGCACCGCAACTAACTGCAAGTCATATGACGCCACTTATATACATGTCGCATCATTATTACTTATTTTTATTTTCTATGTTCCATCTCTAATGGACATGTCATCTCTATTAAATAAAATTCGTATCGAGCTGTTCTTGTCTTCGTTTCTTTTTGATCGCTGTTCGCTGTGTTCCGTTATGCGAGTTTAACGGATTTTGCTCTGTTCTACATAGCCTCGGTTCGACGATGCGTTAGAGTGAGACAAATGCTTGTCCTGTGGTGAGTTCGGACCAGCATGTATCAAGCGAGATAGAGCGTTGTAGAACTGTACACGGGGCACTTATGTTTGAAAACTCTGAGAAAGCAGACGCGTGAATATGTCGCAACCGAGGAAGTGTACGTCTCGCGGGCGGAGCGCGGCAACAGAGGACCCCGAAACAGTTAACTTCCCGACATACACATTTTTTTTTTTTTTTTTTTGTTGTATCATACTTTTTTTTATGCATTTCTCCAATTTCATATATTTACGTATGTATATGCACCACGCTTCTTGCCCCACTTAAATACATTATACATTTGAATTATACATACAAGTTAAATTATTAATTTATTAAAATAAAAAAGTAAATTTACAAATTTATTTTGGGTACTTTATTGATTGTGTACAAAGTTAAGACTAAATTAAAGTTCTACTCTAATTCCCTAATCTGGTCTTTTGTGAATCAGAATTTGTTGTAGCGGGTGGCGGCAACGGTGGCAGCGATGGTGCAGCGACGAATCAAAGCTTGATAACAGTTTGTCAATTCTGCAGTCGGCTGTGATTGGTTAATTGCATTTCTGCTGATGACTTCTTAATAAATTTGGCCATTTCCCTGTTGTTGCCAATATT
>NW_001847255.1:0-1011 GCF_000001215.4 Drosophila melanogaster | reverse complement strand
ATATCTTTATATTTCAATACTCGCTTCTTTTTATGCCACATCTCAAATGGTGTTTTTTTTTTTTATATATTTTTGCTCTACCTGGAAACCTGTTAATTAAATATGTTGATATCAAAGCAGCTTACTCCCAAAACTAATGGTGTACAGTTAATCATAAAGCGAGCTTTTTCAGTTATTTTTCTAATCATCCGCTCCGCAACACCATTTAGTTGTGGGGCATGAGAAACCGTTACATGAAGCTGATACATTTTTCGACATAAAACTCAGACATTTCATTACATATAAGAGAGATTCTTTTCCGTTATTAATATATAGATTAACCATTCTTAAATTGAAATGAGCCTCCCCCTTTGCTAAAAAATCTTTAAATACAAAGAACAAGTCCGATTTGTAAATTATTAATACATAGTAGGTAAAACCAGACATTTCATTTTTTTTCATTAGAATTTTCAAAGATTTTTATGTCTCAATCTTTTATGCCACAAGAGATACTCTGCATAATTTAAAATTGCAGATACAGATCGGTACATTATACTCACATCCAAATACCAAGTTACCGTTCTTGAGTTTAATGCCATCCGTATTAAACTCGACGAACATTCTAGCATCTATCATCTTTACGGATACCAAATTATGCGGGATTTCCTTACAATACAGCAAGTTGTGTAATGTTGTTTCAGAATTGTTAAGTTTGGTGTTAGTTTGCTAGGATATATCACAATCTTTATAAACACTTGATCTCCCACCTGGATGTCTACCTCCTTTGCCCCTCTCTTCTTCTTCTTGGTTTCTGAGTGCAAAAATTTTTTTTTTCAACTAAATCAGAGAATTCACCACTACATCTTGCACATTGGAAATTTTATCTCGAATCATACGATTGAACAATAAATCTGAAGGGCCTGTCCCAGTGGTACCGTGGGGAGTGACGTTGTGCATTAAAATACACTCCTGAATTTCCTCCTCAAAGTTACTGTTGTTCAAGTATACTATTTTTAATCTTTTAACTAAAGA
>NW_001845250.1:0-3527 GCF_000001215.4 Drosophila melanogaster | reverse complement strand
CCCAGTCGGCTCGAAGCACACGTTCAGTATGTTCAGTATGTCCCAGATAAATGGGCCGGTGATTGATCCCTGCGGGCAGCCTCTAGTTACCGGTACATCCACAGTACCGGAACTGCTTCGGATCACTGCTCTTCGGCCGGAGAAAAAGCTCTGCCACAAGCCCATTTCCCGGCATCCCAAGTCGGCTAGTCGGCAAAGTGCAGCACCCCATTCGACGTTGTCGAATGCTCCTTTGAAGTCCACGAATGTGCCGAGCACGTATTGCGCCGGGCTGGCGCCAACACTGCTCTTCACGTGCCTCCAAGCATCCTACACACATCGTCCTTGGCGAAATCCAAATTGCCATCTGCACCCTTCCGGAAAAACTTCTCTCACACGATTCACCATGATGGCCTCGAGCACCTTACCAAAGACTGGTAGCAAGCATATTCCTCTATATGAGGAGGGCGCACACTTGTCCTTATCTGGCCCTTTGAGCAGCGAGACGACTCGTGGGCACTTCCACTCGGCTGGAAAGTATCCCAATCGGATGCATCGGGAAAACAATGATGCTAGGTGCTCAGGTATGGCGCGCCAGACTGCCTTGCAGATAGTGCCATTGATGCCGTCCAACCCGAGAGAGCGCCTGCTCTTCAACCGGGCAACACATGCATCAACCTCGAATACTTCGAGGGCCGGTGGGACTTCCTCCGCGATGGCAGTCGGTGCGTCGGACTCCGCAACTGGGAAGAAATTGCGGAGGAGCACTCGTGCGCAGTCACCCCAATCAGTGATCAGCTCGCCATTCACGCGGAGGCACCCAATCTCCGTGCACTTTCTGCGGCCTCGGCAAATCTTGTAGACGCGCCCCCATGGGTCGTCGCCATGATCTCCCACGAAGCGTTTCCAGTCATCCATCTTCGCCCTCCCAATGAGCTTCTTGTAGTTGGCAGAGGCACGCCTCAGCTCGACCACTACAAGCTCTACAGCGGCATCGTCATCTCGACGCCTTCCATCTTGGAGCAGGAGACGAAGTCTTCGGACTTCGCGCCTTGCAGCGCAGAGGTCGGCAGTCCACCAAAGTGCTGGGCGATCGAGTCAACTTCCTTCCCAGCGCAATATCACATACACTATGTACTATACTGCGCAGGGTCGAAACTTGCTAGACCAACGGCGACTCTGAAAGTTTTCCGGAAGTTCGGCTGTTCTACTCACCATTTCCTCCTTGAACGATCGCCAACGTGCATTGCAGAAGTTCTAGGACGGCACAGGAGCTATGCTCTCAACTGTGTTTCAATCCCGTGGCCGAGGGAGGAAAGCTTCCAAAAAAACGACTGAGTAGTTTGAGTTGTGAAATGAGAATGATAATGAATTCTTTGTTACAAATATGTATAATGTATGTATCTCCCAAATATCTTCGTCAGAGCTCGTATTGGCGATCTGCGTTGAACTTTCGCTCGGCTCTCAGTTGCAGTACTGGGTAGACCGAGAGAGGGGGTATGTTAACTCCTCCCCCCTCCAGACCGAAGAGAAGGCCGTAATGGGAAATGGCCGGATCGGAGCAAGGTGATTAGGCGGCGTGTTCTTTGTTTCCCGGTGCTTAGTATATGTCGTTCTTGCAGTGCTGCTGTGCTTCTATTCACCTTTGTATTTTTTTTTTTCGTGTTTTCGACTTTAGCTGTAATACATGATTTAAATAGCTATTGAATAGAGTGTATTTTTTTTTTTTTTTTTTAGGTTCTTTTTTTTTCTATACATATATGCATTATTAGGCGGCGTGTTCTTTGTTTCCTGGTGCTTAGTATATGTCGTTCTTGTAGTGCTGCTGTGCTTCTATTCACCTTTGTATTTTTTTTTTCGTGTTTTCGACTTTAGCTGTAATACATGATTTAAATAGCTATTGAATAGTGTATTTTTTTTTTTTTTTTTTTAGGTTCTTTTTTTTCTATACATATATGCATTATTTTTCTTGAATTAATTGAGTGGGTTTTTTTTTGTAGTGCGTGGTGTGTAAAAAGAATTCAACTGAATTGAACAGAACTTAACAGTATACAAGCGAGCACGCGTCAAGCGTCGCGCCCCTACTCTGGCGCGACATCAGCTTTTGGCGAATGTACAGTGATGCGTCGACGTCGCTAGGATTATACAAGCGGCGCTACACAAACACATACATGCTTACTTGATTTTGCCGAAGGAAACTATATCACTGTGCAAATTTTTTTTTTATTCTTCCTTTTTTTTCTTTTTTTTTGTCTTTTTTTTTATTTATTAGTATTATTATGATTGTTATTATTATTATTTTTTTTTTCATGTAAATGGATAAGTGAAAACGATACCGGTGCCTTAACAGCGATTGTTGTACATGTCGTGGCGAAAATAATGAGTATGCGTGTAGTCGCTGTTTACTTCTTCTCCATGTTCCCTTTGCTATTATGCGTGTTCCTATTTATGAACACGTGGCGAAAATAATAAATGCGTGTAGTCGCCGTTTACTTCTTCTCCATGTTCCCTTTGCTATTATGCGTGTTCCTATTTATTGTCAATGTGTGAGGATGAATAGATGAATTATCTATGAACGGGATTTTGCAAAAACGAGAGCGATAGAGCTGTTGCTGAACGTGGCCACTTGCGCTGCTTGGTTAGAAAGGGAAAACTATATAATGAAAAGGGAATGCCAAAAATTGAGAAGACACAAAGCAGGCTGCACGAAGCTGGAGTGAGGGCATTAATCGTGGAGAAGCCAAAGCAGACGCAAGTGGACTCGTTGACTGCGCACAGCTGCATAAAATTATATAGTAAAAAGAGATTTGAGCGACGCTGATATGGACGGACGGACGGACGGCGAGGCCCCTGATATTCTTAACCCGACATCAGAAGTGGGATCTGTGCCACACCCTGCATTTTCTGAGGATCAGTGGCGTGCAGTAGTGGAAATGCAAAATCGGAATTTGGCTGAACTTGTAAAAATCATGCAAAAGACGCCGGCACGTGAGCAGCAACCTAGTTATGATGTTAAGCTACCCAAATTTAACCCTGATGCTGCATGCGTAGAGGCAGCAAAGTGGTGTTCAACAACCGATATAATTCTAACTGAGCACCCCCTTAAAGGAAGTAAATTGATCACGGCACTAAGTAACTGCATGGAGGGAACTGCATCTCAGTGGCTAACACAAATCTCGTACCAGGGTATGACTTGGCAAGAGTTCCAGGAATTATTTCTGCAGCGCTTTGAAACCGAAGAGACGCCGGCCGCTACGTTTTTAAATTTACTCAACAGCCGCCCGACTGCCGCCGAATGTTACGCGGTGTATGCGAGTCGGCTGGTGACGACGCTGACTACAAAGTGGCGGAATATGGAAATAGAAGAAATTGCCGTTACAACTGTTCTTGCGCATATGGCAAACATTGACAGTCGTTTGCAGCGCGTCCTCTTCACATCCAATGTGCGTACCAGAAGTAAGCTACAGGCGGAGTTAAAAGCGTTTACGTTCGACAAGAAGCGACATGCTCGAGATGACAACCTTGGACCTGACCAGAAGAACCGTAAG
>NW_001846917.1:0-1089 GCF_000001215.4 Drosophila melanogaster | reverse complement strand
AACTCATAAAAATGGTAAATTAATCACCACCCCAAAAAAAAAAAAAAAAAAAAAAAAAAACTACTGTTTATGGTTACCATTTGTGTGTCGGAGAGCGCTTGGTGTGTGCGAGAGTATTGGTTGCTCTTTGGTTACTTCATAAGAATGGTAATTTCATCACTATGGTAATATTACATCAGCCTATATTCGCACTGCGAACGGTTGTTGTGTCTCTATAGTTCTGAGAACAACCGTTTGGCGCGGCGACAGAGCGACGTCGCTGCCGCTGAGTGTTGGTCGTTGTGCACAACAGAAAAGAGAATGGTAAAGAACGAGATCAGTCGAATATTTGACTACGTTGTGACCAGAACTCGCTCCGCAAAGAATACATTTTGGACATCGATCGCCTCCGAGACAACGGGACCTCCTACACAAGTGTTTAAAAAAAAAAGAAATAAATATAATAATAAATAAATAAATGTAAGTTGTGTGATTAACGACCGAATTTAAATGAACACAAATTTTTTTAACAAATACAGAACTCGCTGCGCAGGAGGTGAATTTGGACATCAGTCGCCTCCAAGGCAACGGGATCCAATTCACAGTGGGTTATAAAAATAAATGTGAGTTGTGTGATTAACGACCGAAAATGTGTACAACATATAATAATAAATAAAAAAAAAAATACAAAAAAAAGAAAAAAAGGAAGAGCATTTCTTTTATTTTGAAAAGAATACACACATATAATACACATTCAAACAGATACATATACATAGCATCACAGAATATAATACAATATATTACTACATTAATATACAAACGAAAACAAAACAAGCCTAACACCCAAAATTTTCCCTAAACAAAAAGATATTATTAATATACCTATTTTTACATATTATTACACATATCATAACCATACCCCAATATATAATTAATTATTCACTATTATTTGCAAACAAAAAATACAGATTTCTTCCCAATACGTGTAAATTTTAGGAAAAAAAGCCAACATTAGTAATACAGTTAGGGGCAGATTAGGGCTAAGAAGCGGATCTGGTCTATCTGAGATAAGGGGAAGCGACAGGAACTAAAGAAAAAGACCAGTCGGTT
>NW_001845747.1:0-2079 GCF_000001215.4 Drosophila melanogaster | reverse complement strand
GATGACCCAAATGAAAAAATCCGTTTTTCCAAATTTCGGTCATCAAATAATCAGTTTTTACGCCACAACTTTAAAAATAATTGTCTGGAATGCCATACCTTGTTGAGCTCGTAATTAAATTTCCAATCAAACTGTGTTCAAAAATGGAAATTAAATTTTTTGGCCATATCCTCCCAATTTTGATGACCCTGATAACCCTTTCAAAAAATGCGAAAATTTACACAAAATTGATTTCCCTAAAAAGATAGGGATCTTTAGCGCTGGTAATTAGTTTCTCAAAACAGTTATTCTTACATCTATATGACCATTTTTAGCCAAGTTATGACGAAAATTCCGTTTGTAAATATCAACTTTTGGGCGAAATCCGTTTTTCCAAATTTCGGTCATCAAATAATCAGTTTTTTCGCCACAACTTTAAAAATAATTGTCTGAATATGGAATGCCGTACCTCGTTGAGCTCGTAATAAAAGTTCCAATCAAACTGTGTTCAAAAATGGAAAATAAATTTTTTGGCCATATCCTCCCAATTTTGATGACCCTATAACCCTTACAAAAAATGCGAAAATTGACCCAAAATTGATTTCCCTAAACCTTCAAAAAATTATAGGGATCGTTAGTGCTGGTAATTAGTTTCTCAAAACAGTTATTCTTACATCTATATGACAATTTTTTGGCGATGTTATACGAAAATTCCGTTTGTAAATATCAACTTATGGGCGAAATCCGTTTTTCCAAATTTCGGTCATCAAATAATCAGTTTTTTCGCCACAACTTTAAAAATAATTGTCTGAATATGGATTGCCGTACCTCGTTGAGCTCGTAATAAAATTTCCAATCAAACTGTGTTCAACAATGGAAATTAAATTTTTTGGCCATGTTTTACAAGTTTTAATGTCTCCCCTCATCCCCTTACAAAAAATGCGTAAATTGACCCAAAACTAATTTCCCTAAATATTCAAAAAGTAATAGGGATCGTTAGCGCTGGTAATTAGTTTCTCAAAACAGTTATTCTTACTTCTATAAGACAATTTTTAGCGAAGTTATGACGAAAGTTCCGTTTGTAAATATCAACTTTTTGGCAAAATCCGTTTTTCAAAATTTCGGTCATCAAATAATCAGTTTTTTCGCCACAACTTTAAAAATAATTGTCTGAATATGGAATGCCGTACCTCGTTGAGCTCGTAATAAAATTTCCAATCAAACCGTGTTCAAAAATGGAAATTACATTTTTTGGCCATATCCTCCCAATTTTGATGACCCTATAACCTTTACAAAAAATGCGAAAATTGACCCAAAATTGATTTCCCTAAACCTTCAAAAAATTATAGGGATCGTTAGCGCTGGTAATTAGTTTCTCAAAACAGTTATTCTTACATCTATATGACAATTTTTTAGCGATGTTATACGAAAATTCCGTTTGTAAATATCAACTTTTGGGCGAAATCCGTTTTTCCAAATTTCGGTCATCAAATAATCAGTTTTTACGGCACAACTTTAAAAATAATTGTCTGAATGTCATACCTTGTTGAGCTCGTAATTAAATTTCCCATCAAACTGTGTTCAAAAATGGAAATTAAATTTTTTGGCCATATCCTCCCAATTTTTATGACCCTGATAACCCTTACAAAAAATGCGAAAATTTACCCAAAATTGATTTCCCTAAATGTTTAAAAAATGATAGGGATCTTTAGCGCTGGTAATTAGTTTCTCAAAACAGTTATTCTTACATCTATATGACCATTTTTAGCCAAGTTATGACGAAAATTCCGTTTGTAAATATCAACTTTTGGGCGAAATCCGTTTTTCCAAATTTCGGTCATCAAATAATCAGTTTTTTCGCCACAACTTTAAAAATAATTGTCTGAATATGGAATGCCGTACCTCGTTGAGCTCGTAATAAAATTTCCAATCAAACTGTGTTCAACAATGAAAATTAAATTTTTTGGCCATGTTTTACAACTTTTAATGACTCTCCCCATCCCCTTACAAAAAATGCGTAAATTGACCCAAAACTAATTTCCCTAAATATTCAAAAAGTAATAGGGATCTTTAGCGATGGTCATTAGTTGCTCAAAACAG
>NW_001845147.1:1229-4361 GCF_000001215.4 Drosophila melanogaster | reverse complement strand
CCTTTTCCCCATTCAGGATCTTCTTATTTTTAATGCTTCTGCCATTACCATTGGCAAATATGGAAATAACTAATTACACTGACGCTCAAACCGTCTCAGTGTACAAAGGATTAGGGAAACTACAAATATCATCAACTAAAATAATCTATCTAATAGACCTAGAACAGCTAGAAACAGAATTGTACAAAATACCGAGAACACACAATTAATGACTTAAAAGAAAGCTACATCTACCATACACTAACACACGAAATAGTTCAGGCATTTACCGCATTTAGTACTCTGACCTCAAAATATCGCAAAGTTTGATCAATCAATTGGATTGGTTCAGCTTGGAAATTTGTGGCAGGAAATCCGGATCATGACGACTTAACTATGATCGAAAATAATTTAAATAGCCTTATGACTAACAATAACGATCAGGTAATAGTTAATAAACAATTGCAAAGTAGAATCAATAATTTAACAACAACTTAAATATGCTTACGAACTCAATAAAAAAGGATAACAATTTTAACAATGAAATAGCAACAAGTCTGCAAATTCAGGTCAGATTGATAAAAGAAGAAATTGTAAACATTAAATATGCCATTCAATGGGCAAAAATTAACGTATTTAACACACTCCTTTTAAACGAATTTAAACTAAATGAAATAAACAAAATATTTCAAAAAAACAATATTACCTCATTATCAATCGAAGAAATGCTAGAATTTGTTGATGTTTCAGTATTACATAATAAAGCAGCGATTATCTATATCATCAAAATACCAGAACTAGACCCCACTACCTATCAAGATATGTTGATAAAAAACCTCTATTGTACACTTAGAAACGAATGAAATATTCATAGCGCAAAAAGAAATCATTAATGTACCCAAAAACTGTAAAATATCCAATTACTTAAAAATATGTAAAAAAGAAAGCACTGTAACTCTAAAACAAACAAAATGTATTGCTAAGTTAATTGAGGGAAAGGAAGCGCTGTGTGACTTCAGTAATGCAGAACTACACCGGCAACTTAATACACAACAACATAACTTACAATCTAAAAGGAACATACCTGGTTCATTTCTGGAACGATACCGTTCAGATAAATAGCACGCAATTCAACAATAAAGAAAAATCTATCCTAAAACGCGGAACACCAATAATTCAAATGTCACCCCTAGAAGTGGAGAGGTTAAAAATTTTGTCATTGGAACCACTGGAGGCCCTCAACATCAAAAACACAAAGCCATTAAATAACATAACAACACACTCAACAATAAACCGCATCGCGATCTTGTGCTTACTGGGCACCGTCATACTTCTTTCAATAATCTCCAAAATCCACTTTAAGCCCAGAGAGAAAGTAACCATTCAAATTCAACAAGAGCTTCCCACGCTTAATAATAAACTTAAAACAAATAATTTAAAGCCAAAGCCGATACAGCCCGAATTCAACAATATTCCCTATTTCTAACACCGACTTGAGAACAAGTAGGATCCTGAGGGGGGAGAGTTAACAACAGAATCTTTTGTTACTCCTCTCGACGGCCGACACAATGAACCCTTAGTACTTTGCCTGCAAGAATTGTGCAACAAAGTATTCTAGGGAAAACAAGAGTTCAAAAATCCTAAATCAACAATATTATAAACATCCGCCGCGCAACACCGAAATTGCAGATATTGCACAATGAAAAGCTAAATTTTCCCGGCAATTTACAATGGCGAAAAACAATGTGCAAACAAAAAACAAAACAATTTACAATGGCGAAAAACAATGTGCCCAGACACATATGGGCTTACAAATCCTTCCACATTCGGACTTCTCAAAAATACTAACTAGCCTATCGATAACAATATTCGATCCGCGACATCCCGACCCCGTGAAGAACCGCTTCACTCAAATCCAAAACTGCAAGTTTAGAGACGGGTCGCATCATTGTCCTAGATAGGCCGTTGTCGTTCACGCGCACCTTAGCGCGTCTGACGACTCCATCAGCTCCGCTGTAGATCTCCTCCACGATGCCCTTGCGCCACTCTCGTCGGGCCAAGGCAGGATCGCAGACGAAGACCATATCACCCTGGTGTATGGGCTCCGTTCGGCGGCACCACTTCTCGCGGCGCACAAGCGTAGGCAGGTACTCCATGACCCACCTCCTCCTCAATCCTCCACTGCTTCCTCGTAAAACCCTCCTTGGGCAGCTCCGCATCCAATCCAGGCGTATCCGGCAGATTGTCTACTCCCTTGAGTAGATCGTTTGACGTCAACGGCGCCTCCTGGTCCGCATCCACAGGCAAGTGGGTGAGCGGACGCGAGTTTACAATATTCTCCGCCTCAATCAGGAAACTCTCCAATACATGGTCCCTCGGCGCAACTTCCTTCAGGGTATGACGCAGTACTCTCTTGACGCACTGCACCATGCGCTCCCAAACTCCGCCCTCAGACGGGTTCGCTGGACAATTAAAAACCCATTCAATGCTTCTGCTTGACAACTCACTCTGAAGCTTCTTCATCTCGAATACGTCGCCAAAGCGCCTGGCTTCCCTGTCAGCTCCCACGAAGTTCTTGCCGTTATCGCTGCGCAGTCTATATACTGGCCCTCTACGGCAGACGAAGTTCCTGATCACAATTATGCAGGAATCCGTCGACGGCATGCATCAATTCTGCCGTAAGCTCGCAGAATCCCGTCCTCGTCTAGGTAGGGCACCAACCCTCAAATGTCGCTCGATCTAACGACGTCCTGTCCAGTTTCCGCCGACCTCATCTCGTCGGGGAACGACTCCAATTGTGCCTGTCTGACCAACAGGTTTCTTCGCGGCCTTACATTCTGCTGCAGTAAGGCCGTATTCCTCGAGCTCGTTTCGCTGTTTGCGGCACCAGCGTAGGACCGTAGGACCCAGGCTGTGGTCCTCACCAGGCGACTGAAGCTCGAGAATCTCTGAAACGGAATAACAAAATCGTCTACCGCAACTAATGCAAACTCACTGGGCATCTCTTTTTCGTCAGGGGCATCTGGAACACGCTCAGTTCCTTCCTCAGGCCCCGGCCAGCTGGCTGCTGGCTGCCTCAAAAATGTAGGTCCTCTTAGCCACCTTGATTCCTGGCTAAGGGCGACTCCTTTCTGCGACCGCGTCGCATCATCA
>NW_001845147.1:0-1002 GCF_000001215.4 Drosophila melanogaster | reverse complement strand
CCTGACGTCGTCGTCCTCATATCTCGGTGGCAGCACAACGTGGTCGTCCTTCCAGAGTAATCCCGTCTGGTAGCGACGCCCCACTTTCACCGTGGTGTCTTCGAGTATCCTTTGGGCCCGGACATCGTCGCTGGCTGCGACCGGCGGCGCGGTCTTCACTCCAAAGTTCTCCATGTCGAAATAGTCCTCCACAATCTTCTCCATCGCGTCATCCACTGACACGGCAGGTAGGCAGGACCTCGGTGACGGCGTGGTCGGTTGCCCACTTACAGGCCCAAACACAACCCAGCCCAGCTCGGTTGCGGCCGCATACGGTCCCTCTCGAGCGAACCGCCTCGAGGCAACCCCAGATGTCCGTGATCCAGGGCGATGAGCAGCTTCGGCACCACGTTGCTGTAAGGCTTCATCGGCAGACGCGCATCCCTGTGCACGCCCTGGACATCTCGTCGGCTCAATGTCTGCATCGGCAAACTCAAGCTCGAAACGGCATAAACATTTCTCAATACATGGCGAGTGGTCTTTCCAACTCCACTTATCTTCAGACTCACCACGTTGGTAGGCTCTCTGGTTGCCTTACCTCCAAACCATTGGATATTTAGCTGCCGACGCTCTCCTTGCACTCCAAGATCCCTTCGTAGTTCGTAATCGATCATCTTGACGGAGGATCCCTCATCTAGGAGCGCATACGTATCCACCTTTCGCCCCGCTCCGTACAGCGTAACCGGCAGTACACGGAACAGTAGACGGCCTCCTTCGGCGTCAACGCAGCTCAAATTCCTCTGCATGGGCGCTCCCGCTTCACGCGGAGCTTTTCTCTCCAGGCTGTTGCTGGGAACGGCTGGCTGCCGGTTCCTCTCCTGGTCCCTGTGACCATCTCGTAGCGAAGGCCTCCTGGCCGGGCTGCGTCTGGAAACTGCTGGCTGCTGGCTCCCTTCGTGGCGTCTGAAGCCACCTCGCTGCAGCGGCCTTCGCTCCTCGTCCCCACCATGAGCAGACGGTATG
>NW_001845981.1:0-1643 GCF_000001215.4 Drosophila melanogaster | reverse complement strand
CGATTATAAGTTCACATTACCCTTCCCAACATTTCACAGACACACAATTTCAAAACCACATTTTTCGGACAGTGACCTAATAGAACTATTAACAAAATATCTCAATCCAACAGTCATAAACGGAATCCAAACATCTGAAGACCTAATGGGTCAAAATCAAAATTTATATCCAGAACATTTCTCGACTATTAAAATACCGATTTACACAATCTAGAGTAAAGGACTTAACAACAGAATTGGAACAGGACGAAATCATTTTAGAAACCCACAATAGAGCACATAGAAATGCTGAAGAGAATAAAATTCAAATTTCTGAAAAATACTATTTCCCCAAAATGAAAAATAAAATATCCATGCTAGTTAAACAATGTCAAGTCTGCAAAGAAGGAAAATATGATAGACACCCACCTAATCCAGTTTTGAAAGAGACCCCCATACCAGAATACCAAGCACACACAATTCACATCGACATATTCTCTCTAAAAACTAGTATTGACAGCAATAGACCAATTCTCAAAATTAGCATCTGCCAGTATCAACTTTATGATGAAAGACCAGCTAGGCATAGAAATTTTTAGGGTCCCCCCATATAAAAGTACAGTGAATGGTCAAATAGAAAGATTTCATTCCACCTTGTCTGAAATAATGAGGTGTTTAAAATCAAAACAGGTTTATCAAACATTCGAAGAACTGCTCGATAGAACTATTTATGAATACAATTATACCATACACTCAGTAACCAAACAAAGACCACTAGAAGTATTTTTTTTGCAGAAATGTCACCACAGATCCCGAACAATTTGAAAAAAGTAGGCAAGATACCAAAACTTTCTTGTAAAACCTGTTTTAAGAAATAATTCAATTATCCATTTGGAAGCTAATGAAATATTTTTGTATAATGACATATTATTAAAAACACCAGAAAATTGTAAACTATCTAAAAATATAAAAATTTGTGAAAAACAAAACATTGTTAACTTAAACAAATCTAAATGTATCACAAAACTAGTTCAGGGAAAAGCATCGCTGTGTGACTACGCCAACGCAGAGCACATCCAATGAGTCGAGGAAATTGACAAAAGCCTAATACTACTAAACAACTTTTATACAACACGACAACACAACACAACAATTAAATGGAACCTATCTACTGCATTTTTGGAACGACACAATACTAATAGATAAAAAAAATCCACTAACAAGGAGAAAACAATTATAAAACCTGGAATACCGATAATTCAGATGTCCCCAATAGAAGCAGAACGGTTTCAAATCCTATCGTTAGAATCACTACATGCCCTAAATATTAAAAACATAGGAATAAATCAAAACACACAGACATACACAAATCAAACACACTATTATGAATCGGATTGCAATCATTACACTGATAACTACAACGATAATTTTAATAATATTGTCTAAAACATTTATACGAAAAAAGGAAAACATAACACTACAAATTCAACAGGAACTACTTAAAAATTTAAATAATCAAATCAAGAGAACTAATATCACAAACTCACAGCCAGAATTCAACAATATCCCATATTTCTGAAACCTACTTGAGGACAAGCAGGAATTTGAGGAGGGAGAGTTAAATAACAAAACTATTAACGGAACTAAATAACCCAAACATAGTG
>NW_001846856.1:0-1108 GCF_000001215.4 Drosophila melanogaster | reverse complement strand
TCGGTACGGTTGCCGCTAAAACTCCATTTGGACTCTTTAGGAGACCCCCATCCTCAGGCTTTGGGGAGATTCTTGTCGCTGGAAAGGAAGCTTACAAAGCACCCTGGCTTGAGGGTTAAATATGCGGCGTTCATGAAGGAATATCGTGATCTGGGACATATGTCGCCTGTCGCCTCCGAGGTCAGCTCGTGCCGATATTTTTTAATACATCACTGCGTCATGAAGGAGGATAGCACTACCACCAAGCTTCGCGTTGTCTTTGACGGATCAGCTGCCACTTCCACTGGTTACTCGCTTAACGATGTGTTAATGGCTGTTCCGGTCATCCAGCCCAAGCTATTTCACATCCTAATTCGATTTCGCTCACACCCAGTTGCCGTTACAGGTGACATATGTGTAAGGGTCTCGCAAGAAGATAGCTATTTGCAGTGCATTGTATGGAGGGACTCCCCGATCGATGACCTTCAAGTATATGTCGTGGCGAAAATAATGAGTATGCGTGTAGTCGCTGTTTAATTCTAAGTTATCTGATAAACGTACAAACAATACTGTAATGATAAAAGGCATTGGTGGTGGCAGTGTGTGCAGTACATTGCAAATCTTGAGTGAAGTCACTATAAACGAAAATATTATGGAAATATTATTTCATGTAGTCCCGAACGAGCAAATGAGGAATGATATTCTGATAGGGCGAGAAATACTTAAACAAGGCTTTTATGTAGTTTTGACATCCGATAATTTTAAAGTTGTAAAATCAAAAACTGTTAATAATTGTTCCGTTACTGAGCGATCGTTTACTTTGTCCGATATTGACACCGAATTAGTCGACAATGAGAAAGCTCAATTAATTGAGTTATACCTCATACCTCATACTCGAGTAAATACAGGCGAAATGAAAATCCGTTTGATTGATCCAACTAAAACTGTTCAGCGCCGACCTTACAGACTTAGCCCCGAAGAGAGAGAAGTAGTGCGAATGCAGGTGAGCGAATTGATAAGATGTAATATTGTTCGCCCAAGTTGCTCTCCCTTTGCTAGCCCCATGTTGCTCGTCAAAAAGAAGAACGGAACCCGACCGTCTATGTGTTGATTTTAGAGAGCTAAACTC
>NW_001845945.1:0-1724 GCF_000001215.4 Drosophila melanogaster | reverse complement strand
TCAAGCCCAAGTGTATGCGTAATACAAAGCACCCACGTGCCTATATATATAAGATAACATAGATGCTGCAGACTACGCCAACAGCGCTGCTCCCCGACCTAGGCTAAGAAATCTTTTTATGCAGATCAAGCAATCAACTACGAGTTGATCTCGAACGAAGCGGTACCTTTCCTGCTCCCTACAAATGGAAATAATAAAGAATGTAATTACAAGAAGAAAAAACAATTACAACAAAAAACTAAAACGACTACAACCACATGATAACAACTACATGGCGACCGTGACAGGACTCGAAGATTGCAGGACATTATAAGCTGTAGCAGAAGCAAAAGGAAGCCGCTTGTGATAGTTTTCAACTTCCATCAGCAAGCACTGAACGTGAGAAAGTCAGCGCGCCCGGCATTCGATGCTTATCTTAAACGCTTATCAACCAAGACGGCGGCAATTGTGGAGAAACAGCGATCTGAGTAAGTAGGGGCGGAGTTCGAAATAAAGAAAAAAAGAGAATAGCGCACCTAAAGTGGCTATTATATACGAATACTCCACCGCCAAAATGGTCGAAAGCTCAAAAACTACAAGCTGAGCTAGACCACTATGTCGGAAAAAAACCCACCACACCCGCTCACTCAGAAAAACCAATAAAATCCTTAACAATTAATAAAACTCAATCTCCCCAGCCGAAAAGCTTGCCCGAATTTAAGTTAAGCTGCCCAAACGACTGCTTTGGACCATTGTTCACACCACATTGTGAATCCACGTGCAGGCATTGCAGCCCCGGCACATAACCCCAAATGAGAAGACATCATCATCAACGTGGTGAGCAAACGGCCGCCCACTACGTCATCGAGGGAGTGTCAGCGAGCCAACACCGGCGACGCCCAGCTGACACAGAAAAACGTGGTGTGCAGACCGCCCACTACGTCAACGCGGGAATAGTATTCACACTGTGGTGCGCCACCGCATACAAAAACAACGGGTGTACCAATAATCTCCAACAACAACAACTGACAAGCGAGTACCGATGCACTGCGATGCATATATTTTTTAAATAATTACAAAAAAAAACCAATTGTGACATTGAGCGGATCTTTTATTGCCCGATGAGAAGAATGGCCCGTAAAGCCATACACCAATTAGGCAGGAAAATGTAACAATATATATATAATTAAATTCTTGCAATATTTATAAGTGAAAAAAATATAATTTTTATTTCACTAAATGATTACAAAACTTTTTATTTGAGAAGAACGTCTGATTTGATTGACGTTCAAGCCTCGGTATCGAGCTTTTCTAATATGGACTTTAGACTTTAGGATTCTGATCGTGAAGAGAAAAAGCTTTGCGTTTCTCTTTTATTCAAGTGCATTTACTCTTGGATACAAGTGCTCTTAGATTCTTATAATTTGTTTATTGAAATCGATACTTTTGTTTTTCGGGATTGCGGCTCCGAGGTTTGAACGTGGGAACGTGACGATGGGGTGAGGCTTAAGCAAGGAATTGTTTAAATTAGGGGACGGATGTTTAGTCTACCAAAGGGTGACTTATCTAGAATTGGGGTTTTTTCCATTCTCGAGGATCATATAACAATCTTTTTCTTATCTGGTAGCTGTTGGGTACATCCGGAGTAGTGTATGTTGTATTGGGGTGTATATGTTGTAAGTGTATTAGTATGTAGGCATATGCTTAAGTCTTAGGGACTTATGGATATGTCACTCCCGCAACCT
>NW_001845678.1:0-2207 GCF_000001215.4 Drosophila melanogaster | reverse complement strand
CCAGCCCAGACGAGATTTTTGGAGCAGGGGCAGTCCTGGCAACAACTTCATCTGACCTACGCACAGCAGCTCATAAAACAGGCTAGCTCCTATTAACAGGTCAACACGCTGAGCTTTATAAAATTCCGGGTCGGCGAGCTTGCAGGTTTTCTGGAATCTTCCAGTCCCCAATGTCTACATTAAAACTTGGCTGGCGATCCGTGATATTGGGAGCGATAACTGCTGTTATGCTCGTCGAGAAATCCGAAGTGACAGACCGAATCGCAATTCTTACCGAGAATCCATCAGTCGCGAAGTTGGAATCCCCGATTCCAGTGACGGAGCCGGACGACCTCGACCTCTTAAGTTGCAGTTGATTTGCAAACCGAGAGGTGACCAAGTGCAGTTGAGAGCCAGAATCTAAAAAGGCCCTGCAGGGAACGAACAGTCCCGACCGATTCTGTACTAGAACGGTTGCATTGGCTATCAGCACAAGGGCACTACCGAGGTCCTGGGCAATTAGAGTAGAAGAAGTCGAAAGCGGGGCGGAAGGCGCAGTGTGGGAGCTTGAAGACACCGGAACATGTGGCTGCGAAGAAGGCGGACCATCTACAGCGAGCAGCGTATGATGCCTGATTCCACAGGTGTGGCGGCGGCTCGAGCTGCATTGCCGTAGCTGGTAACCTGCCTTTAGGCAATTTAGGCAAAGTGCTAGTCTCTTTGCCTCGCGCAGACGATCTACTGGCGCTAAGTCTCTAAATTGGAAAAAGGAAAAGCATGCAACCAAGAGAATTTTGGGTGGTAGCAACAGCGTCGAACGATTTCTGAACTTATCCACGGCCTCCAAAGTCCTACATCGCTGCTCCAGGAATGCAGCCATCGATTCCCACGACGGAATAAGGTTGGCAAAGACCGGATCCTCCAAGCGATCCTCCCACTTAACTTGGCTCGCCGCATCCAGCTTTTGCAGCACCACTTGCACTATGATGCAGCCAGCGATTTGCTCAGTGGTGCCCAAACCCTTCAACGCACGAATGTGAGCGTTAAACTTGTCCGACAATTCCCGAAGCGATGCCACTGAATTATTCCGTACTACCTTTAAACCCAGATTCTCGGTGATGTGCGCCTGAAAAACGAGACTCCGATTATTAAACTTTATTTGAAGCAACTCAAAAGCCGCTTCGTAATTGCTGTTTGAAAACTCCAATGATCGGATAGTTTCCAGCGCTGAATCCCTCAAACATGTCCGCAGATGTTGAAAATTCTCAATGTTGAAGAGGTCCGGATGGCTGTCGATTATGCTCGTGAACACGGAGTAAAAATCCGCCCAGTTTGCTTAGCCTCCGCCAAACGTTGGCAGCTGCACAGGCGGCAACGGCATCGGCCTCGGCCGCGGCTGTGTTTGAGGACCACAACACTGGTGGGGCACAACACCTTCCGCAAGCGTTGAGTGCGGCGCGAAATGGACATTTCGTTTGGCTATTTCCACGCGCACACTAGCCTTGAATTCAACGATAAATTCATCGAAAATCTCGCGGAGTCAATGCTCGTAACGATATATGTAGCAATGTATGTATGTATATAGGTAATGCTAGCTCGCTTAAACACAGCCACTATCACCGAAATCACCACTCACTTGTCCAACCGATTGCGATTTAATGTATTTATATTTATTTATAAACGTGATAAGTGCATTAATTAATGCATACAAATTAGCACTATCACGTCGGGGTCACCAATGTTTAGCTATTGAGCTTTTTCAAAAGCTGTTGCGAATAATAAATAGCCGAAGAAAGTTTGTTTATTTTACGATAATGTTTATTTTGCGAATTGTTTACGGTAGCTAGGGCCGACAAAGAGCTATATCGAATGCACACGTTTAGTCTTTTCCGAAAAACAAAGAAGTGGCAATTGGCGGGACAGACAGCCGAAATGCAGCGCCCAAGCTTAACGTAGATAACAAAAAGAACAAGGAATGAGCGCCGTACAGATAAATGCGTGCGAGAACAGCGGTTTGCACTATGGGCATCGTAACTGCTACCACTGACTACTTCGGCTTACAATATTAAAGAGTATGAGATTAGTCTACTTCACAGTTTTGGCGGCTGCATGACACATGCCGAGGTGTAGGCCATCGGCGGAAATCACGATCAGCTGAACCAAACTTTTTTTCCGATAACCGAATTATCCCAAACTTATCGGGTGCAGTTTATAAGGGTTGCATCCCG
>NW_001845104.1:3730-4967 GCF_000001215.4 Drosophila melanogaster | reverse complement strand
CTAGCCAAAATCTAAGGCGGAGAAATAAGTGGCCTTTCCTAATTTATCGAGAACATCGGGTAATAACTGGCATAGGATATCTATCTTTAACTGTTTTTTCATTTAGTTTTCTGAAATCCACCACTAATCTCCACTCTTTTTTTTAAGTTTTTATCCTGTCCGTGTACTGGAGGCATAATTTAACATCGTCTGCGTACGAATGTTTTATTATTAACGGGTCGTTAATGAATAAGGTAAAAAGAAGGGGACCAAGATGGCTCCCTTGTGGGTCACCGGATGTGACTCGGAGAATACAACATAAAGAATTTTTAAAGAGGACTTGTTGTGTCCTGCCATTCAGATAGCTTGAAATCAAAATTAGAAGATCAACAGGGAAACCTAAAAGATCAAGTTTTCTTATTAGAAGGTAATGATTAACAGAGTCAAATGCTTTATTAAAATCAGTGTAGATGACATCTGTTTGCAGATTATTTCTGAAAACCTGTATTACGAAAGAAGTTAGCTCCAAGAGGTTAGTGGTTGTTGATCTGCGTTTCATAAAACCGTGTTAACATGGTGATATGATTGATCTACAAAGGTAGATCCGTCCGTATACTACCCTCCCTGTCCCGCTCTCGCGCTCTGAAGGGCCTGTGTGTGTGTGTGTGTGTGTTGTTGACTTCTGATCCGTATCGATACCTCGTATCCCCCGTTCCCCCCGTTCCTCCACAACTCTTGTGTTTATTTTTTTTTTGTTTATTCCTCGAAGTCTCGTGGCCCGCCGGCGCCCGCGCTTCCCGGCTTCAGATCGCTAATGTGTGCTGTCTTTTCCTTCTTGGTTGTTTTGTGTTCCAGGACGCATATTACTGGTGACGTGAATTTCTTTATCCTATACGGCCCGTCAAATCTCGGGGCCAATTTTGCTGCGAAACCTTCGGCTGCCTTTGACAGGTTGTGCTCTTTGGCCCATACTGGGTCCCTCACCTTGGGTTTCCACGGCCGTCTTCGGAGATTATAGTGGCGTGCCTGATCCTGGGCCGCCTTCTCCAAATTCCTCCGCACCAGCTCGAAGATTTCTTTCAATTTCTCCGCGTTCTCCACCGGTGTCTTGGTGCACTTGCCGGTCCCGGTTGTCTTTTCGTCGAACAACGCCTTGGGCAGCCTCGGCTCCCTTCCCTGCGTTATGAACGCCGGTGAGTATCGTTTGGTCTCCGCTACACTTGTGTTAACCGCCAGCTGCAGCTCCGGCCAGTGCTCA
>NW_001845104.1:0-3457 GCF_000001215.4 Drosophila melanogaster | reverse complement strand
CATTCCCGGCCAGTGATACCGAGCTGCAATCCTGGCAATCGTCTTGCGGCTTCCCAAGTGTCCCGCAGTTGGCATGTCGTGGTTTTCTTTCATGACGCGCTGCCTCTGACCGATCGGTACACACATCTTCCACCTCCTCGTTGCCACCTCCTCGTTGCCCGCCCGATGGGGTATGTGTCTTCCTCCAAATAGTCCCGGAATTTTTGCGGCTGCTGCTTTACTTTTCTTCGCATCTCCTCCAACCACCTACATCCCTGCTGCTCTCTCGGTTGTTCGTCGACCTCCACGCTCATTCTTCGGCTCATTTCCTGCAGAGGTTGTCTTGAAAGTTCGTCGGCTACGATGTTCAGCTGGCCCTTTCTGTACGAGATTCCGAAATCGTACTGATGCAGCTCCAAACACCATCTCGCTATCCTGCCGAATGGGCTCTCGATGTTATTCAGCCATTTTAGCGCCATATGGTCCGTGATGACCTTGACGTGGTAACCCTCCAGGTACGGTCTCAGCTTCCTGGGCCCAGCCCATAGTCGCTGGCATCCGTCTGCAACACAAACGTCTTCGTGAAGTCCGGGCAAGCTAGAATCGGGTCGGCGACCAGCCTGGCCTTGACGGCCTCGAATGCGCCTTGGTGGGCGTCTTCCCATTCCCACTTTGCCTGCTTCTTTAGGAGCGCATTTAAAGGCTGCACCAGCGTCGCAAAATCGGGCACGAAGCGTCTGTACCACGATGCGACTACCTTCTACCTACCGCTACCTTCTCAGGATCCGTTCCAATTCCTTGATTCGTCACGCGGTGACTTAAGTATTGTAGCTCCTTCCTAAAGAATTTGCACTTATCCGCATTCACTTTCAGGTTCGCCGTCCGTAGCCTCTGGAACACCTCCTTCAGGTTGCGCATGTGTTCCCGCAGCGTCCTGATATGCGAACGAGATACCATAACAGCGACGACCTTCCCTTTCATCACGAACCCATCTCTACCCTGTGCATATCAACGAACGGGATCATAAGCACCGAAGAATATCAATAGTTACACATACATAAAAATCTAAAAAAAAGGGCTTTTGTCTCTACTTTGTAGGCATCGGCTAACGGGATAAAAAGCCCTAGCTTGTAACCATCATACATAATCGTTTTTCAATAAAGCTTTATTATTGTGAGTTATATCATCTACTTGAACAGTCGATCGTTTGATTTATCCGCATATAAAAAAATATCTATATAATTAAATATAAGAAGGATTCATAAGTACATAGATATGCGTATGGACGCACATCGTAGACCTAAGGCCATTTGGTAACTGGCGCAGTCGGCTCGTACTCCAAATCGATTGGAAGGAGGGAACCACGAGTATAATAATCAAAAAGTAAGCAAACAAAGAAATTAAAATATAAATTGTGCATATTACTTATTTCCATACATGTATACGTATATGTATACAAGAAAAGAAAAGAAATATATATGTGTGTATATGTATGTGTAATTCAAATGTATAATGTATTTAAGTGGGGCAAGAAGCGTGGTGCATATACATACGTAAATATATGAAATTGGAGAAATGCATAAAAAAAGAAGTATCTTATAACAAAAAAAAAAAAAATTAATGTGTATATAAGTGGCTTCATGTGGCTTTTAAGTGTGCGCTCAAACTTGTGTGGTCGACTGGATGCAACCAGTTCGCCTGTGTTGACCGTGTTTCAGACCGACGCTGTACTGGCTCGAGCATGTGTAATCGTTTTTGAAGGTTAGAACCAAAACTGTCTGCAACTGCCATCAGACAATGCCAATACACTTACAACTTAGTACATACAAATGTACGCATACAGAAAAAAGAGTAAGATGGGATATGTTGGACTGCGCTGCTGATCGCTTGGCCTGTAGGCGTTGTTTATGTAAAACTCGCTGCTTTGAGCACGTATTCAATGTATAACCTATCTGGAGACGCAATAAGGCGTTTGCAATACGGCAACATTCAAAACAAAAGAAAACAAAACGCAATAAGGCGGTTTCAATAAGGCAACATTACAAAAACAAAAAAAAAAAATACACAAAAATTCAAATATACTCTTATTTTTTTTCATTTCTTTAACAGATAAAAAAAAATAAAAAAAATAAATTTTCCGACAATTGCGATGAGTCTACGTTACTGTACGAATTGCATTCTTTATCTCTTCAAAATTTATCAGTTACTAAGCTTTTTGAAACGATTACAGAAATCAAGACAAGCCTGTTTAATCAGGTTGAAAACCAAGAATTACCCAGTGCAGTGGCTAGTGCAAAGAAAGAGTCATTCAACAAAATATGTTTAAATACATTCAAGTATAAAAGGACCTCTGAGTTCTTTCATTAGGTCAGCTAAACCTACTTCCCTTATAGATGCCTATGAGTCTGCTATCAAGGAAAGAAACATTTATTATCAGGAACTATCCCGAAAAAGGAAATTGGAAAATACAGGTAATGGTACGGCCTTCACATATAAGCGTAATGACCAGTGGAGACCTATAGAGAATAAATCAGACAACCAACAACAGTCTTACTCTCATAATTATAGAAACAATCAGAATCAGTCTCACCGTAATAATTATAACGGAAATAACAATCGAGACGGCAATTCACGTTTCAGACGAAATGATGTTAACTCTGATCAGAGATTGGCCATTATGCAAAAACCTCAACAAGCAAACCAACAAAATAGACTTCAGGGAAACCTTTTCAATATCGAAACACCTCCAGCACCTGAAAATTTTCGTCAAGAAGCCTCGGACAGAGAAAAACAATAACTAAAATGACAGATCTTCCATACATCGATATAAAATCACTCGCAGGACGACCATTAGTTTTTCTTATCGACACAGGCGCTTCCAGATCACTTATGAATCCAGAAGTTGCTACCCCTTCTAGAATTAAAAAACTTGCTCAACAACTTACCTTGACAACAGCTTTAAATTCGCATCAAATACTTGAGGAAGTCGGAAACCCTGCATTTAAAGAACTTAACACATCTGGAAATTTTTCCTTTTTATTGTTCAGATTTCACAATACCTTTGACGGAGTGATTGGCATGGATATACTTCAGCAAATCCCTGTTTTCGCAAGGCTCCCTATTTTCGCAAGGCAAATTTTCGGAGGCTAAACAATTAGCTGCCTATAATTGGTCCGATCTTTACTCCTGCAACATAATGGCGGATGGGATTAATATGTTTTATACCGCAATTAAATCATTTTTTGGCTCTTGTGTTCCGATGTACTATCCGTCAATCTCTAAACCCCTTGGTTTAATAAAGAGTTGACAAACCTAAGAAATGTAAAGTCCAGACTCTATATAAAATTTAAAAATACCGGTTCTCAGTCCATCCTTTATAAATATTTAAGCGCTCGGTTAAACTTTACCGGTGCTTAACGCTCAGTGCTACAAAAATTATTTAAACCGTTGTAAGTTCCAGTTTGCACAGGATCCGAAA
>NW_001847039.1:0-1060 GCF_000001215.4 Drosophila melanogaster | reverse complement strand
AGGCTCACAAATCTATATATGGACTGAAGCAGAGCCGCCGAGAATGGAATAAACTACTGAATGAAGTACTGGAAAGGATTGGGTTTTCTTCATGCCCTACACGAGTGTTTACACCCGTAGTTCTGGACAAAGTAAGAACCTTGTTGTAGTGTACGTAGACGCCCTTATCATAGCCAGTTCAATCAATTTCTAAAGAATTCGATGTCGTAGACGGGGGCGAGCTAAGACATTTCCTGGGTATCGAAATTGAACGTGACGGAGAAACTGGTGGCATCAGGATTGGCCACATGCAGTATATTGAGAGCCTTCTCAATGATTATTCAATGCAGGATTGTAAGTTGAATCTAATCCCCTGGAAGCAGGCTTTGAAGTAAAATGTGACAAGGCCGATTGTCAGAAGGTGAATCAATCGCTGATTGGCTCATTAATGTATCTGGCAATCACAATAGAGTGCAAAAATGCTCTAATGCGCGTATTTAATCAGTTGGGGAAACCCGAAATTCTAAAGGCAGATAGAGATGGTCTAGCCCTCAAACGTTGGCTCGAAACTGAAAATGTAGAATAACAACTCAATACCACAAAAACAGGTGTTGCCGATATAGAAAGGCTCCGTAAAACAATTAACGAAAAAATCCGCTAAACTCAGTAAAATAGAAACGATTCTTTACATTTACAACCACAAGACCAAACATGACACTACTGGACAAACTCCTGCCCACATATTTGTTTATTCTAGATACCCAGCACAACAAGGAAATAAAAATTAACGAAATAAACAAAGACCGAACATAATATAACGTCGACACTAGATATAGAAATGGACCGTTGCAAAAACGGAAATTAGAAAACCCTTTTAAATTAATCTTTAAATAATAATTAAAGAACGTCGAACAAACTGACGAAGACCATTATAAAATCACCAATAGGAATAGAGAAACACATTACTACAAGACCCAATTTAAAAAAAGAACAAAAATAATAAACTTCCCATTTCACAGGCCCCTGGTTCATCATAATACCCCTCCTCACGTTTATCATAGGAGACATCCCTATTTACCTA
>NW_001846311.1:0-1279 GCF_000001215.4 Drosophila melanogaster | reverse complement strand
AGAGGAAAGGCCAAGCACAACTCTTAACGCTTTTTGGTCGGGTTTCAACCCCAAACCGGACGATTCAAAACTAAGTTTAAATAAGAAACCTACCAAACGCAATGCAAATATTGGGAAAAGAAGCATTTCCCCTCACCAAAGAAATACTTCTTTACGCCATTCTGCTCAGGGCGATTTAAATTCAAAGCCCAACTCTAGCGCCATGCCCACTGTGGGGAATTTATCTGCAGCCCGCACACTAAGCCGGCCTGCAGCCAAACGGGATTTATTCAAATCATCTTCCAGAAGCCCAGACGAGCAGCCTATGAGTCTTTCGGAAGTGGTTGCTGGAACAGGTACAATTTTTGTGGCATCCCCTGGTCCAGCTCCACAATCTAAAACTCCAGGCAAGCGGACGAATGGCGATCTAGACAGCTCAAGCTTCAAGACGCCCAACGAAAGATTATGTGCGACGACAAACTTCATAACTCCCAGCATTTTTCCTCAGCTCATCACACCTGTTTTCAAAAGCAAGGCAGCTCAATCTGTTTACTAGGAATCTAAAGCCAGAAATGGACCCCCCGCCAGTTACCCTGCAGCATCAATGCATCTGCTCGCAGCACAGCGGCGCCACACGGGATTGCCCCCCTGCCCCCTGAGGGCAATAGAAGGGAACGGGGTCAGGATCCAGGTCAAGGACATGACCGCCTTCCACAAAATTAAAGAAGTACTTACAGCAAACGTCTTCCCTCTTTTTACTAACCAGCCCAAGTCCGAAAGGGGCTTCCGAGTAGATATCAGACATCTTCACCATTCCACTCCATGCTCGTGGATAGTTGAGGAACTGCTGAATAATAATAAGGGGTAATAATACCCCTCGACTACCGCATAGCTCAGCAATCCTGACCAAGTCAATCGCTGAAGCTCGCCAGGAGGCCGCCAAAAAGTCGATGCTAAATCCTTATTGGCAAAACTCGAACGACAGAAGGCCACGTTTCTCCTCCCATGACACTGTCATTCAGAAACGGCTAAACAAATGGCGCCGAAACTCTAATAAGATACCCAAAAAGGATAGGATAGCCTCAAAGAACAATGCAAAGCCAAGACCGGCATCCAAGACAAGCAACCCAGCGCAAAGACATCTGGAAAAATACCAGGACATGCTGCGAAACGAAAGGAGTGAAGAAATTGACCACGAACCTGAAAAAGGTACTCCTAATCCCAGCCGAGTCGGCAACGACAGCCCTACGACCACCAGCAGAGCCGCCAGAGCTAACTTTAGGCCAAGAATTATCGATGA
>NW_001846863.1:0-1106 GCF_000001215.4 Drosophila melanogaster | reverse complement strand
TCGGTACGAAAAGGAATTTGCATATTTACTTTAGAATGCTTTTTTTCAATTTTATTCATAACTTTATTTTCAAGATCTTTTATTTTGATTTGAAGTTATATTTAGGTTATGAATTTTTTCTTTGTCGGACAACTCAACGACGGCGTGCTCAGGATTTGTGGATCCTAAACTTTTTGATTTAAAAATGACGGAATTAACATCGTCGGCTTGTTCAGGATTTTTCGATCCCAAACTGATATATTGTTTATTAGCGGATAAATCTACGCTGGCGTGCTCAGGATTTTCAGATCCCGAACTATATAAACTGCCGTCAGCAATAACCGTTTCGGTTTTAAATACCTTTTGCTCATCAAAGTATTTTTTGATAATCAATTGATTGATTGATGATCAATTAAACATAAATCATTTTTTTCCTCGTCAAAATATTCGAGTTTCTCTTTATTTTCCTTATACTCCATGATTCCTTTCTCGATATCTAATTTAGCTCCAATCTTTCTTAACAGATTGAATCCAACTAATAGATCAGATTCTAGACCCTCAATTTCATAAAATAAATGTTGATTGAATATCCATGAACAGTAGATACTCTTTTGTGTATTGATAATTCTTTTTTATTCTCGTAAATACCCTTTTTTATATAGCACGCGGTGGCTCCTGTATCTATTAATATTTTAAGTGGTCTTTTAGTTTTTCTGTCTACCCTTATTATATGAGGCATTCCTCTGTTGATATTATTTACTCTCATTGTTTTTTGAGCTGGCTGGTTGACTCTTCCCGTTGATTCCCGTTTAATCGGGGGGTGTGTTTCGGACTGATTTACCTGTCGTGCGTTTGTGATGGGTTTTTGCGCTGGAAATTATTATTAAAATTGTGTCGGTTGTTATTATAATTCCACTGGCTGTTATTATTCCTAGGACGGTTATAATTTTTATACGGACGATTTTGAACTCTTATTGAGTTGTCTACTTCCATAGGTTCTGGTGGTGGTTGAACCTTGGAATTATTGTTAAAGTTCCACTTGTTATTCGTTCCCAAGTTCTCGTTTTGTGGCCAATTATTATTTATTCTATTTGGCGTAATATTATTCTGTCTAGAGGCAAATCTAA
>NW_001845873.1:0-1869 GCF_000001215.4 Drosophila melanogaster | reverse complement strand
TAGCACGCGGTGGCTCCTGTATCTATTAATATTTTAAATTGTCTTTTAGTTTTTCTGTCTACCCTTGTCATATGAGGCATTCCTCTGTATGTTTGGTTTTAGATACTCCCTCAGTATTTCTATTAAGTTTTCTGTCGTGTCATATTCAATTATTTGTCGTTTCTTATCAAAAACGTTCAATGACTCATGTATTGTATACCTCCCCTTTGATAATAACAGTTGTTGTTGAAACTGATTTAACGGTTTTCGGGTCTCTTGTATTACATTTTCAAAACTACTTTCGGCAGAATGCTGTACATTTTGATCTGAGCTTGATTGTTCTATATCGTTGTTAGTGATATTTTTTATTTTTATTCGAGATAATGCGTCGGCTACGACATTAGTTGTTCCGGGTTTATATATTATTTTCGGGGTGAAACTTTCTATGACAGAGTACCATCTTTTCATTTCCACGTTTGGGTTTTTATCTGAGATTGTGAATGATATTGATTGGTGGTCTGTTTGTATTTCTATACCAACAACACCATATAAATAATTCCTGATATTTTTAAGAGCCCAAACTATTGCCAACAATCCCTTTTTTATTTGTGGCATAGAGTTGTTCGGTTTTATTTAATGTTTTAAATATGAAAGTAATTGGTTTCTTATCATGTGATAAAACTGCTTCTATAGCTATATCTAATGCGTCTGTCGTTAAAGTGAATTTTTTGTTATAATCAGGTTGAACTAATTAAACTTGTGCTATGAAATTATCTTTATCTTTAAGTTCGTTAAAAGCTTTAACAGCTGGGTCATCTAACTGTATTATAATTTTTGTAGACATTCTCCTAGAAATTTTTCCATTATTTCCTCCTAAGTATTTGGTTAGAGGTTTGGCAATTTTTGCATAATTTCGGACAAATTTACGGTAGTAGCCGGTGAGGCCTAGAAAACTTCGAAGCTCTCTAATGTTTTGTGGAATCGGATACTTCATAATTGTGGAAATTTTCTCAGGATCTGTTTTAATTACATTGTGAGAAACAAAATAACCAAGAAATGCTGTTTCTAATTTAAAGAATTTAGTTTTTTCTAGAGAAATTTTCATATGTGCTTTTTGTAAAATACTAATTATTTGAATTAAATCAGTGTAATGTTGTTCAATTGTATTAGAAAAGATTATTATATCATCCATATAAACATGAAATTTTCATTAAAATTTGGTGGAATCCTGATTCCAGATCAATTGTTGAGAAATATTTTGACTTCCCTAAGTCAGATAATATTACAGACGGATCTTGCATCGGGTATCTGTCAGGTATTGTGCTTTCGTTTAATTTTTTATAGTCAATAACTAGTCGATGTTTTGGGGACCCATCTTCGTTTTGACCTTTTTTGGGCACTACTAAGACTGGTGAATTGTATGGGCTTCTACTTGTCTTATAATTTGTTCTTTTAGCATTCTACCAATTTCATTATTAACGAAATCTGAGACCGACATAGCATAAGGATATTGTTTGCTATAAATTGCCCTGTCATTGTCAGTATTTATTTCTCCTCGAATATGATTTAACGGTTTTCGGGTCTCTTGTATTACATTTTCAAAACTACTTTCGGCAGAATGCTGTACATTTTGATCTGAGCTTGATTGTTCTATATCGATGTTAGTGATATTATTTATTTTTATTCGAGATAATGCGTCGGCTACGACATTAGTTGTTCCGGGTTTATATATTATTTTCGGGGTGAAACTTTCTATGAAAGAGTACCATCTTTTCATTTCCACGTTCGGGTTTTTATCTGAGATTGTGAATGATAAATATTGGTGGTCTGTTTGTATTTCTATACCAACAACACCATATAAGTAATTCCTGAGATTTTTAAGAGCCCAAA
>NW_001845105.1:2624-4939 GCF_000001215.4 Drosophila melanogaster | reverse complement strand
ATGATACTTTTCTTCGCATTGGTTAGTCTTACGACTCATGTATTGAACCGGATGAAACAAACAATCTTCTGGGTCTTTTTGTAACAATACACCACCGAAACCATATTTTGAAGCGTCTGTATGGATTTCCGTTTCTAATTTGGGATTGTACAATTTCAATACCGGGATTAGAAGTTAAGGCTACTTTCAACTGTTCAAACGCTACCTTCTGCAGCACATCAAATTTAAACTTAGTATTTTGCCTTAAAAGGTCCGACAGAGGCTTAGCAGTCACTGTAAAATCTTTGACAAATCTACGAAAATACGACGTCAATCCTAAGAATCTTTGAACACCTTTTTTATCATTTGGCAACGGAAAATTAACGATAGCACTTGTCTTCTCTCCAGAAGGCTTAATAGTACCACCCTCAACTATATACCCCAAAAAGTTAACTTTCTTTTGCAACACCTGACATTTCGACCAATTTATTTTTAATCCATTTTCACTGGCAACACTCAACACCTTCTCCAGCTTTACCAATCCTTCACATTTTTACTGGGCACAATCACATCGTCCATGTATACTACTACATCTCCACCACTGTTGATTAGTTCCCTTAAGACTGCCATTATGAATCGAGTAAAAACTGCAGGTGAGTTTGTAATACCAAAGGGCACATACAGAAATTCGTACTGTCCCTTTTGTGTTACAAAGGAGGTATATTTCTGGGATTCCAACTCAACGGGCACATGAAAGAAACCGTTAGTTAAATCCAAAGTCGTATACACCAAAGCACTCTGAAGCTTTTCGATAACAACGTCAACCTGGGGCATTGGAAAGTGATCACGAATTATCTTTTCATTTAATTTCCGATAGTCACGACACAATCGTTTTTTCCCATTCTTTTTCGAAACAAGCACCACTGGTGATGCGTATTCCGACACACTCGGCTTTATAATCTTGTCTCCCAACCATTCCTGAACTTGATCATCCACAATCTTTTGTTCACACTCTGCCAAACGTCTCGGTTGTTGGAATACTGGTAAATCATCGGTTAACAGTATTTTCATCTTCACTGGTGTCGAAAAATTTCGAATTGGCTTATAATCTCCAATTAGACTTAAAGCTTTTTCTTTTTGAACACTACTCAAATGTGATAAATCAACCTCATCGAATATGTCAGCCTGCTCCACCCCCAACATGCACATACTTTTGAATTCAACAAACAACTCAGCACATGATCGATCCTTTGTCCAATGTCTGGATTCTCTGACTCTCAACCTTTTTTTGGTTTACAACTCGACTTATAAACTCCGTGCCACCTTTGGTTAGTTTCATATCCACGCTGTTTAAGATTGTTCTTCCTAAAATCGAATTAAAACCCATATCCTCATCAGGAACTACGTGAAATTCAACTTGCATGTCTATACCATCTACCTCAACCGAAATTACAAAGCTACCGAATGTAAGCACCTGGCTATCACCTATGCCAGTCAAACACTTCGCTAAGCCTGTCAACTTATTTCTGCCCAACTTAGTATAAACACTTCTGCGTATAAGACAAAGGTCAGCACCTGTATCAACTAATCCTTGAAACATCATTGACTTATACTGCACAGTTTTCAACTCTAAACCTGAAGGAGTGAAAATGCTTAATGGCTTTAACTCTTCCTTCCTATCTTGTACAACATTTGTATTTTGATCCTGCTTAAATTTTCCATCTATTTTACATTCTGATGCGTGATGGTTGGTTACACTTAAAACAAACAAAATCTTTTTTCCTACAATCTTTTAGCAAATGGGTATCATCACCGCACTTAAAACATTTACGTGTCTTGTTGTCACTGTTAATCTTCTTGGACTCAGAAATCTGTTTATCGACGAATGATCCAGGCTTGTTTAATGACTTGCTTGAACTACAAACTTGTTTGTAAACATCCAAACGAAGTTTTAGCTCTTTTAATGTTTTTGCTTGATACAGCACTACTTTGCTTGCAGGGGAATCCTGAATGCCACTAATGAAATAATCTATAATGCTCTCATCTTCAAGCTTTGCTGGCTTAGCTATTTCCATCAGTGCGTACAAGAATTCATGTAAACTCTCATCTTTTTTCTTTTGCCGTCTATTTAATCTTCGATGTATTTCTGCTGATGACACTAACTTCGAACTCATCTAGCAATACAGTTTTCAATATTTCCCAACTTCGAATGTTTTGTTGACTTTTGACAAACGATCTAGCAGCACCTCGTAAAAGCTGCTTCGCATAGACAAACATTTGTAATTGGTTCCACTGAACTGTACTCTCACATTCTTCTACCTCATTATCCATGGCAA
>NW_001845105.1:0-2494 GCF_000001215.4 Drosophila melanogaster | reverse complement strand
TCGTAGGTCATCAACGCGCAGCGCAAGAATTTCAACCCGATCCATTCTAAATAATATAAAATTTATCAGTACAAAATTCTTAATACGAAATAAAATCAACTATATATTCTTTGCGTCAAGCTGCAAAACTACTTAACATACCCTCTCTTTAAAGTTTTCAAAACTACTTAGCCAACTCTGTTAAATCAACAGCAAACGATACACAACTTGCCGCGTCGTTTTCGCCTCTTCGTTGTCCTCGCCTCTTTCGTTCCTACTGCCTCGCATCTTTCTCTGTTGCTTCGCCTCTCTCGTCGCTGTTGCCGCTCGATCGCCTTCGTATATGTGGCGGCGTATTTCGTTGCGCCGTTATTTTTCTTCTGCTTCCTCTGCCACTGAAGCGACCGTCGTTTTTCTGATTGCTTCACCGTTCTTCTTCTTCTGATACACCGTAACCGTCGTATTGCCGTTCTTCTTCAATTGTCTGCTTGAAATTTCTACGGCGTGGCCTTCAACTATTGGTCACCGCCGTTGCACTTTGAATAAACACAGCGTCTCCAACAGCTTTGGCTTGCAATTTCTACGGCGTGGCCTTCAACTATTGGTCACCGCCGTTGCACTTTTGAATAAACACAGCGTCTCCAACACCATTGGCTGCTGCCGTTTTCTTCAATTGTCTGCTTGCAATTTCTACGGCGTGGCCTTCAACTATTGGTCACCGCCGTTGCACTTTTGAATAAACACAGTGTCTCCAACACCTTTTGGCTGCTGCCGTTTTTCTTCGAGCACTAGATACGGAATCTCCAACACCTTTCGGCCTCCGTCTTCTGAAGTCTTCCAATGGACACTGCGTCACAAACACCTTTTGCTCGCCGTCGTCGATTGACTTCTAATTGCTTCAGCTTCACCGCGACTCCTCTTGCGTCGTTGTCGTTTTCCTTTTAATCGATGCGGCGTCACGTTCTGTCTCGCTCGCACTCATTAAATTCGCACTTATGCATACACAACTTGGGCCTTCTCGGACGAGCCCCCAAATTGTAGCAAGTTTCTATTATAATGTGTTACTTTATTGTTTAATGACAATTGGTTATAGTACACTTTATTATGTTTGATGACAATAGTTCTCGCTTATTATAATTTAATTGTTTAATGACAATTGTTTGGCTCTAGTTGCGTAAGTATATAGCGCGATTGAAAAACTTGCGACTGCTCTCGTTCACCATTCTACTCGAAGTCCTCTTTTTGTTCTTTCCGTTAATAAGCGTTGCCACTGCGCCCGTTCTCTCTTGCTCTCTGTGTTATCGATCATTTTAGTTCGCTGATCTGGTTCATTTCCCACAATCGGCCCTCCTGATACATCATTCGACCCGAAATGAATTTCCCCACGGCTTCATATATTCTGCGACTGTCGATGTCTTAAAAGGTCCATAGTCGTCTCCAAGTTTTTCTACGTCATACCTTCCGTGCTTGTTTACCTTAACAATTTTGTAAGGTCCTAGAAATTTTCCTTTCAACTTTAACCCAGTTCCGTACTGAGTACGCTTAATAGCTACTAGATCATCTATCTTATAAATTATTTCACCTTTGCGCTTTAAATCGAAACCCCTTTTATTTTCTGTCTGCAACTGTTTTATGTTTTCGGAAGCTCTTGCGCGCACCAGCTCTCTCTCCTCATCCAAATCCATCACTAAGGATTCCTTTATTAACAAATTAAGCTCTAGATCATTCGGAAGACGCATTTCAGTGCCAGTCAAGATTTTAAAAGGCGACACTAAAGTGCTTCTAGGCGGTGTACTATTAATTATTTGCTGCACCTTACTGACATGCTTATACCAGTCTCCTGCACTTTCATGACTTAACTTCGACAACATCGACACTACTGTCTTATGCATTCTCTCAACCTGACCATTTCCACGTGGTACACCTGTTGTAATCACTAGATGCTGAATTTTCTGCTCCTCACAATACAACTTAAATGCCTGTGCAGTGAACGCAGTTCCCCTATCAGAGATAATCCGTAAAGGATTTCCAAAATTAGTAGCCTGACGCTCTAGACAACTTATAACTTCCTCTGCTCCTGTGCTACGGGTGGGATACAACCATACAAATTTCGAAAAACCGTCAACTATAGCTAAAATGTGGTTGTAGCGCTTGCTCGTCACCTCCATTGGCCCAACATGGTCAATATGATACGTCATCAACGGTCTATCTCCCTTTTCAATCGGGGTCAAGAAACCTTCTTTCTTCCCAGCTTTCGAATTAAATATAATACACTCCACACAACTGTCCACAACACGAACAACCTTTTCTTTAAGTTTTGGTATGAAGTAAGATTTCTCAACTAAATCTTGCGTTTTCTTCGCAGCAAAATGTCCTTGCTTATGAGCAATCGTAATTATTTCATTTTCCATCTGCGACGGTACAACAATAAGCTCGCGATTAGGATCTTTAAAAAGTATTTGATTTTCTATATAAAAATCTTCATACCCTTTATTTTCTACAAGGCTTCTCACTA
>NW_001845466.1:0-2703 GCF_000001215.4 Drosophila melanogaster | reverse complement strand
TCGCGCAGACACGGTGTTCGGATGGACCGTTTCTGGAGCGTGCACGGAATGAAGAGGCCGATCCTGCTGTCTAGCCGGCCAGGGATACCTTTGCCTACGCAAGGGGGGGGGGAATGTTCACGCCAGAAGGGCGCAAACAGTTGAGCGGCAGTGTAAGCGGCCAATGCTTGTACTCAAAGCTCCTCCACGGCTCGCAAGCACCGCTGCTCGCGCTCTCCTTCTCTCCTCTCGCTCGCCTTCCTTCCCGCAAGGTATTCACCACTCCGCGGTCCCGCGGTATTTCCAATCCAATGTTAGTTTTAAGGGAGTCTTAATTTACAAGTGCGATAATAAAGTGCAAAAATTGAAGTCGATCCCGGGCGTTTAATTTCTGGAGGAATTAGCCGCAGCAGCCGCAACAACAAGCAATTCCGCCCACTCCATTTCACTCCTGTTTTACTTTTTCTGGTCCCTTAGTGAAAATGTCTTGTCTATTGTAATTATTTACCACTTTTTCTGTTAGGGAACTTAAATTCTGGTTGTCTTCTTGGGCGCTGTGCTGTGTAGCTTCAGTAAAGAACGCTTCCTCTATAGTAATCCTAGATAGGGCATCTGCTACATGATTTTCTTTGCCTTTGACGTATTTAAAATCGAAGTCGTATTCTGCTTGTCTGAATTTCCACCTTGTTAATTTAGCGTTGGGCTTCTTCATCTTGCGCAACCAGCACAACGGTTAGTGATCACTTGCTATTTCAAAATGTCGACCTAGCAAATAGTGTTTAAACGTTTTCGTTGCCCAAACAATAGCTAGTAGTTCTTTTTCAATCGTACTGTAGTTTGTTTCATGGTCGTTAAGTGTTCTGCTAATATAACTTATGGGGTGACCATACATTAGCTACATTACTAGCGTCTGTTGTGAGTACAAATTTTTTCTTGAAGTCTGATGACCGAAGTATGGGATCGTTAGAAATAAGGAGTTTTAACCTTTTGAATGCCTCAATATATTCCTGGTTTTTTTTTTTTGTCCTTTTTAAGACATGTTGTTAGGGGTTTTGCAATCTGTGCGAAATGGGGTATGAACTTTCTATAAAAACCTGTGAGTCCTCCGGCTTAGTTGGAAGGGGTTAATTTTCTATTGCTCGTAGTTTTTCCGGGTTAGGTCTTATACCTTCTGGAGAAACCATATGTCCTAAGAAATATGTGTCGTGTTTTAAAAACTCGCATTTATATAATTGGAGTTTGAGATTAGCATTAGATAATGCTTGAAAGACTGCTCTAAGGGATTGAAGATGTTGCTCTAAGGAAGCTGAAAGTACTATAATGTCGTCTAATTATACCATACAGATTTTATTTAATAGTGGACGAAGTACATCGTTCATACATCGTTGGAAGGTAGCTGGGGCGCTTTTTAGTCCAAATGGCATACGGGTATACTAGTATACCCGTATACTTAGTATACTTAGTTGTGAAGGCTGTTTTGGGGATAGACTCGGGGTCCATTTCTATTTGGTCCTCCGGCTTAGTTGGAAGTGGTTAATTTTCTATTGCTCGTAGTTTTTCCGGGTTAGGTCTTATACCTTCTGGAGAAACCATATGTCCTAAGAAATATGTGTCGTGTTTTAAAAACTCGCATTTATATAATTGGAGTTTGAGATTAGCATTAGATAATGCTTGAAAGACTGCTCTAAGGGATTGAAGATGTTGCTCTAAGGAAGCTGAAAGTACTATAATGTCGTCTAATTATACCATACAGATTTTATTTAATAGTGGACGAAGTACATCGTTCATACATCGTTGGAAGGTAGCTGGGGCGCTTTTTAGTCCAAATGGCATACGGGTATACTAGTATACCCGTATACTTAGTATACTTAGTTGTGAAGGCTGTTTTGGGGATAGACTCGGGGTCCATTTCTATTTGGTGAAACCCTTTGATCAAGTCAATTGTATTAAAATAGTTGCATCCTCCTGACTTGCTTAAGATTTCGTCCATATTTGGTATTGGGTATTTGTCTGCTATTGTTATTTCATTGAGGTTACAGTAGTCTATGGCTATTCTGTATTTCTTCTGTCCGGAGGTGTCTGTTTTCTTGGGTACTACTACAATGGGGCTACAATAAGGGGAATTGCTTTCTCGGATTATTCCCTGATCTAACATTTATTTTATTTGGTTTTCTACTTCCGTATCAAGTCCGGGTGCGTATCCGTAATGCTTTCCGTATACTGGGTCATTATGTGATGTTCTAATATTGTGTTTTACGTTATTAATGAATGTGAGCTGGTCTCCCTTCTTATATTGAAGGTCCTGGAATTCTTTTAGGAGGGTTATCAATTTTGCTTTTTCTTCGGAATTTAAGTGGTCTAGCCTAAAGGAATTATTCTGTGTATCTAGAATATGTATTTCTTCTGAAGGAAGGAAGGCATCGATCATTTCGTGCACGTGTCCGTATATTGTAACTGTACGGGGTCCGTAATTTACTAATGTAGTTCCCTCGTCAAGTAATTGTCGTCCTAAAATCAAGTCGTATTTAGTTGAAAAAGAATATATCAAAAAATCGTATGGTTTACGGAAAAGATTATTTTTGGGTAACGTTACTTTCTTTTGTGCAATGAACTGGCCATTACTTGAGTTTATTTTCTTTGCTATCTCTTGGATTGGTAATTTGAAAAAATTTTGAGTGGCCATATTTACTGTTGAGCCTATGTCTATTAAGCATTTTAAATTGA
>NW_001845575.1:0-2429 GCF_000001215.4 Drosophila melanogaster | reverse complement strand
AAACGAGAACTTGGGAACGAATAACAATTGGAACTTTAACAATAATTGCAAAGTTCAACCACCACCAGGACTGATGGAAGTCGACAACTCCATAAGAGTTCAAAATCGTCCGTATAAAAATTATAACCGTCCTAGGAATAATAACAGCCAGTGGAATTATAATAACAACCTACACAATTTTAATAATCATTTCCAAGGAAATAATTATAACCAATACCCAGCGCAAAAACCCATCACAAACGCACGACAGGTAAATCAGTCCGAAACACACCCCCCGATTAAACGGGAATCCACGGGAACAGTCAACCAGCCAGCTCAAAAAACAATGAGAGTAAATAATATCAACGAAGGCCATTTTTTAGATCAGCACCCTATAGAAGAATGCCTCATATAACAAGGGTAGACAGAAAAACTAAAAGACCACTTAAAATATTAATAGATACAGGAGCCACCGCGTGCTATATAAAAAAGGGTATTTACGAGAATAAAAAATAATTATCAATACACAAAGGAGTATCTACTGTTAATGGATATTCAATCATAAAATATTATCATTTGATAAACATATTTGGGGAACAACATTTATTTTATGAATTGAGGGTCTAGAATCTGATCTAGTTGGATCCAATCTGTTAAGAAAGATTGGAGCTAAATTAGATATCGAGAAAGGAATCATGGAGTATAAGGGAAATCAAGAGAAACTCGAATATTTTGACGAGGAAAAAAACTATTTATGTTTAATTGAGGAAAAAAATATTCTTCCATTGAAAGAATATATTATCAAAAAATACTTTGAAGAGCAAAAAGTATTTAAAACCGAAACGGTTAATGCTGAAGGCAGTTTATATAGTTCGGGATCTGAAAATCCTGAGCACGCCGACATTGAATTATCCGTCATTAATAAAACTAATAGTTCGGGATCTGAAAATCCTGAGCACGCCAGCGTAGATTTATCCGCTAATAAACAATATATCAGTTTGGGATCGAAAAATCCTGAACAAGCCGACGATGTTAATTCCGTAATTTTTAAATCAAATAGTTTAGGATCCACAAATCCTGAGCACGCCGTCGTTGAGTTTACGGACAAAGAAAAAATTCATAACCTAAATATAACTTCACATCAAATAAAAGATCTTGAAAATAAAGTTATGAATAATATTGAAAAGGAGCATTCTAAACTAATAAATTCGAGGAGAAATAAATACTGACAATGACAGGGCAATTTATAGCAAACAATATCCTTATGCCATGTCGGTCTCAGATTTCGTTAATAATGTTCATGTAGGTCAAGTTGTCTATGAAAAGAAACACGGAGAAAGAAATAAGCTAAAAACTAGTGTCATTTTGATCTTCATGTTTATTCTTTTCTCTTATTAATGTGTTACAATAGTTATATGTCTTCAGTATACATCTGCCTTCATCGTTCACGTAGCGAGCACACGTCCGCACTCACTGGCATCTCGCAAGCAACTCCCCCTCTCTCATGCTCTTCCTCTTGACATCCGGCCTCTCCTGACATTCCTGCGTCGTCGTTATATTCATATATCGGCTCATCTATATCCAGGTTTGGAATTAAGGCACACATTGGCCTCATATGGTCGCTTGACATCACGTTACAATAGCGTCGCTGAGTAATAGTGTGGTCTGGCAGATCTTCCACCATATACCGATCGCTGTTGAGGACCTTTGTTACTATATAAGGGATAAGCAGCATCCAATTTATGTGACTCTCCTGTAGCCGATGGTACGAAGGTAATGACGACTAAAGCGTTAACTTCGTATTTTGTTGGTTGTGCGTGTTTTAAACTCTTGTAGTTTGAGCCACCATCTTGCTATTGGAGGTTGTAGCTCTGTTGATTCCTTCAGCGTCGCCACCGCGTTGCAATCAGTCACCACCAGAAATGGAGATCCTAGTAAATATATCCGGAATCTAACCAGTGTCTCCGTAATTGCCAATATTTCTAGAGCATAGCTTGAGTATCTGCTTTCTGCGTCGCTGCATAGCCGGCTGTAATAAAATACAGGCTTCGTTCCGTCTTCTTCTCTTTGAAACATAATTCCTGCTATTCCCAGCTTACTAGCATCAGTGTGTATTTCATGATATTTTGTGGGGTCGTATAAAGTCAACACCGGCTTCGATGTTAAAGCATCCTTTAGTCGTTGAAATGCCTGTTCCTGATCTTCTCCCCATATAAAGTCCACATCCTTTTTCAATAATTTGCTCAATGGATACGCAATCATACTGTACTCCTTGACAAATTTTCTGAAGAATCCTGTAACTCCCAGGAATCTGCGTACTTCAGTTTCGTTACATGGCCTTTGATATTCATTGATGCAGTCAGTCTTCTCATTGCCTGGCTGAATCCCGTTGCCCGTGATCACATGACCCAAAAAGGTCACTTTCGTTTTCATAAAAGCGCATTTGGATG
>NW_001847163.1:0-1033 GCF_000001215.4 Drosophila melanogaster | reverse complement strand
TTTCATAATTTTTGTTTTTCTTTTTCATGTACTTTAGGGTAGAAGCTAATTTGAAGGTGAGTATTATAATTGTTTTTGTTTTTATGATTGCGTTATTCTTTAGTTGTTCAGGTACGTTTTGTAATGAATTAGAAGGCCCTTTATTTATGGGCCATCGCAACCGGTGTGCCGCAGCTTTGGAGTCGTCGAATTGGCAATTAGATAAGTATTTTGTTTAAATAAATAATTCCCAGTATTAGCTTATGCTTCCTTGTTTCAGTATTTGCGGTCTTGGAGAAAGGAGTTGCGTGGTTGTCGTCAGCAGGATGGAGTTGCATATTAGCATCTGCTAGTATGCCTGTTTGTTTTGCTAATTTTAGATTGTCCTTTGTTTGTTTTGTATTATATACTTATTTATTTTCCTTTTATTGCAGGTTAGCGGAAGTTCATTGAAAGTATGATGAAAGTATATGAAAAGTATACATTTTGTAGACGGATTTTGCAGCTTTTTAATAATGCGTCAGCTCCTCGCTAGTGATCCTTGTTAATGCAGTGGCTTCAGGAGGTGGAGACGGCATCGCAAAATTATCAATTTTTCGTGTTTATAATCGCAAAATTGCGTATAATCCGGGTGCGTTGAGGTGAGAGTGTTGTTTATATTTTTGTACCATCATCTAATTGATTTATTTTTCCAAATAAATTAGGCTGCGTCGAGGTAGGTGATGACGGTGAAGGAATTTGGAAGCAGACAGACGTGCGCTTTTCCATTGGATATATTTATTGTTAAAATAGATATAAGTAGTTGTAAGATTTAATTGGACGTATCCATGTCAAGATTGTTATTTTTTCCTTGTATGACTAAGGCCATTAAAATGTCAATTTTCTTTTCTAAATTGTGGACTCTATTAGCTAAGTTTGTTGTGGGGTTATTCCCAGAAACTTTTTTGTAAATAAGGATTGCAGTAAGTCTTGGCTTAAAGCTAGCTCTGGCGGCTCTGCTAGTGGTCGGAGGGCTGTCATTGCCGACTTCCATGGGATTTGGGGTACCTTTTTC
>NW_001846086.1:0-1467 GCF_000001215.4 Drosophila melanogaster | reverse complement strand
AAAGAAGAAAACCACTATCACAATTTAAAAGAAGAAAAGGAGGAAAGGCAAATAAAGGAGACGACTAGAGGAGACGCCACAAAATAAAAGCCAGGGTATTTATACCTAAACAAGTATAAATTTTATAAAATAGAAATCAGCAAAGAAAGCATGTCCGACCACTTATTTACTGATTCCTCTTCTGACGATGAGGTACACTCAATTTCCTCAAGCCCAGAACAGCGAACTTCCCCATTATACCTTGAAATATCGCCCGTGTCCCACGGATCAGAAAATTCTCAGTTTAATACTTGCATTATTAATCAGAAGAAATTTGAGGGACATTTCCCAGCAAATAAAAGTTTAAAAAATTCTTCTGGGGCTGCCATAAAAATTCTTAATTCCCGTTTACATAAGGGGAACGAGAACAAAACACTAATAATGCCCAAAAAGACCCCCTCTAAATCACTAATACTGTTGCAAGCACTGGTGGCGCCGAAAGCAGCATATCGAAGGGGAAATTACCTTCTCCTCAGTCCTCACTCACATTAACGCATCTGCTTTTACTCACACCGACGCTACTCGAAGAGAGAATATACCCACCTCAGTGATCTGCACACATGCAGCTGCAGCTACTAATACGGATGCAGATCTAAAAGGCGCTAAAATTAGCAACGCTTTGGGAATTTTCCCCTCCCTCTCACACAGCGATCAGCTCCTCCAACAAAATTGGACCAGTACAAAATCCCCTTCATCTCACATACACACCAACACAAGCCAAGCCAAATGTCCCGCGCTCACCAATACTGACGCCAAGGCCAATACTAGTGGCAAGGGGAAAATTCACTCTCCACAAATTCAAATTAAAAAAAGGTTGGTTGTGTTCCAACCAAGAAAATAAACGCAAGTTGCTACGCTTTATGGTCGACTTCAAACCCAAAGCCGGACGTTTCCAAACTAACTAGGAAACCCACCAACCCGTACTGGAAATACTGGGAAAAGAAGCATTTCCCCTCACCAAAGGAGTGCTTCGTTATGCCCTTCTGCTCAGGGTGATTTAAATTTAAATCCCAAGTCTAGCTCCATGCCCACTGTGTGGAATTTACCAGCAGCCCGCACCCTTACCCGGCCTGCTGCCAAGCGGGATTTATTTAATTCATCCTCCAGGAGCTCAGACGAGCAGCCTATGAGTTTTTCGGAAGTGGTAGCTGGAACAGGTTCAGTTATTGTGGCACCCTCCGATCCGGCACCACTAACGAAAACTCCGGGCAAGCGGACAAACGGCGATCTGGACTGCTCAAATTTCAAAACGCCCAAAAAAAGATTTTGCGAGACACCTAACTATGAAACTCCCAGTCTTTTCCCCCCTCTCATCACACCCGTTTTCAAAAGCAAGACGGCTCAATCTGTTTACGAGGAATCCAAAGCTAGGAATTGACCCCCCGACAACCGTTACCCTGCAGCATCAATGCCTCTGCTCGCAGCGCA
>NW_001845817.1:0-1947 GCF_000001215.4 Drosophila melanogaster | reverse complement strand
CATTAGAAGGCAGCTAACAGTGCCGCACACCCCCAACAAAATGGTGTAGCGGAGAGAGCAAACAGAACATTAGTGGAAATGGCCCGTACCATGTTACTGTGTGCTGGCCTTGATGAAAGTTCTTGGGCTGAAGCGATCAAGACAGCATCCTACATGAGGAACCGTGCAGAAACAACAACGTTGCCTGGTTTAACTCCTTTTGAGGTTTGGACAGGAAGAAAGCCATACGTTGGGCACCTCCGTGTCTTTGGTGCCAAAGCCATCGTGTTGAACAAGACACATAAGACGAAGTTTGCTCCGAAGGGTGAGGAGCATATACTGGTTGGCTACTCCGAAACGGCAAAGGCGTATCGACTGTATAGCCATGAGAAGAGGAAGATGATCGAAGCGCGGGACGTCATGTTTTTTGAAGATTACTTGGGCAGAAGTGGTTTGCCTGGTGAAACGGAGTTAAAATTGGTTGAACTCCAAGGCAAATCTACGCTTGTGGTTGGTGAGTTGGCTAATAATCCTCCTAATGTGGAGCCTGAGGCAGGCGATGACGAACTAGCAAGTATCGAACAAGAGGCAGAAGACGTGGATCCGAAAAACGCGCAGCTTGAAGAAAAAGAAGCACAAAGAGCTCCGGGACGAAGCTAGTGCGATTTGGTCTCCCAGGACGACCTCGCAAAGAATACCAGATGCTGAATGTCCTGACGACTGAGGACATTTCTGTTCCTGGAAGTTTTGAAGAAGCTATGAACGGTGATCACAGCGATAAATGGAAAGCTTCTGTTCAGAAGGAGATGGATGGCCTGCGAGCAAACAAAACTTAGTCACTGGTTGACCTACCGAAAGGCGAGAAGACTATTGGTTGCAGATGGGTCTTTGCGTTAAAACGAGACAAGAATGGCCACATCGAACGCTTCAAATCGAGACTGGTGGCCAAAGGGTGCGCACAGCGCCAGGGTATTGAGTGAATATGTAAACATACAACGTGAGAAGGAGTGTTGAATATATAATGAACATATATGTATAATGAACAACGATGTATGTATATAAGAAACTTGTGTACTCAAACACTCAAGTTGCCTGCGAGCAACGGTTAATTCCTTTTTGAGTGTTTTCGCTACTAATCGGCGATCACTCTTTGTTCGCATATTTTGACGCTGCCTGTGTGCAGCAAGTATACATAATTTGAATTCAGTTACCAATAAACCTCTGCGCTGTAAACACGTTTAATAATTGCAAAAGTCATATCCAAGACACTAGAATTATTCTAGTGTCATTGCTTTGGTCATATCTTGAGGCACGAAGTGCGCACACAAGCACTCAACAATTATTGCCTAATTAATTTTTCACACGACGCAAGATTAATACTCTAATGACAAATATTCTTATATAGTCATTTTTTTAATTTATTTTGTGATAATATGTACATAGATTTGGCTATTTCTAATCTATTTTCAAATAATAATAACGTTAAGGCAATGCAAACCAAGAATTTTTCGCATTGTGCCATTTGATTAAAACTAATATAGATTTAAAGTCAAGGGCATTTAAGGTGAAGGGCATATTTCCAATGCATGAGCATACGTATGCACACATACAGTTGTCTGCTATCACTGTGTGCGTAGAAAAGAGCTTTTCGCTGTAGCGCTCTCCGCTCTCTCGCTGTCTAACAAAAATTCGAGAGAGCCTGGAGCCACCTCTAGAGCCACGGCGAAAAAATCGTATGGCATTATTCATCTTGTTATTCTAGTGTATTTGGTCCTGTCAACCCTTTTAGCACGTGTCAAAAACTCAAAGAAAAAGACGATGACTTTGAAGTCTACAAGTCATTTTTCTGTGAACGAGTGAACTGGCAACATGTCGAGCCCGTAAGTAACTAGGTTTTTCCTATAGAAATTATAGCAAGTCACAGTAAAATATTGAACCCAGAACAACAACAACAACAACAGCACAGCT
>NW_001846770.1:0-1129 GCF_000001215.4 Drosophila melanogaster | reverse complement strand
TGAAAAATTTGTTGTCAGTGGTAGAATCAAGTCAACGATCGTGGCAGGACGCACTTGGCGAAGTCCAACTTGCACTGAATTGTCCAATTTCTCGTGCCACTGAGGCGAGTCCGTTAGAAATGTTAATTGGTAAACAGGCTCGACCCCTTGGATTAGTTCCCCCATGTGAGACCGAATGTGAAATAGATAGACTGTTAGAGCTCATGCGACAGAAAATATGAATTCCTTAGCGTCTTACGACAAATCCCGATTTGATAGCAGTAGGGCAGCCGTTGACAAACACCACGTAGGTGACTATGTGCTATTGAGGAATGAAGAAAGACACCAAACTAAGTTAGATCCGAAATTCAGAGGACCGTTTTTGGTAACTGAAGTATTAGAGGGTGACAGGTATACATTAAAGTCGTTGACGAGTAACCGATCGTTCAAGTATTGCCATGAAGATATACGTAAAATGCCGGATGCAGAAATCCCGAATGAGTTAAACGAGAATGTAGAGCAATAGCTGAAATATAGAAGCAGTTGAATGAAAAGAACGTCCATTTACACGTCCTCGTGTAAGCTTTTGATACCGAGATACCAAGATATCAAGATCACATACTTTCATCACTATTCAATAACATTTAATTTCATTAGTTTGACTTTATTAGGTGTATTTCTTAAATCTTAATTCTGTGAAGAAACAAAACAGCTCTTATTTCACTGTTGCTGGGATAACTTATTCTATTCTCATATTCAGTTCCATTGATCAGTAATACATCAGCTCACAACTTATCTTAACATTATCATTTATCGATTTCTATATATCGATCTTCCGCCAGTTCACACACACTTGATTATTAATTCAATCCAAACTCATCGTCTCTCCTGGACGGATAACTCACAATTCATCGTCTCACCTGACGGATAACTCACAATTCATCGTCTCACCTAGACGGATAACTCACAATTCATCGGTCTCACCTAGACGGGATACCTCACAATTCATCGTCTCACCTAGACGGGATATCTCTCGTTCACAAAAGAACTCATTGGCGGGCTTTTCTTTTCATTCAACTGCTTCTATATTTCAGCTATTGCTCTACATTCTCGTTTAACTCATTCGGGATTTCTGCATCCGGCATTTTAC
>NW_001845544.1:0-2516 GCF_000001215.4 Drosophila melanogaster | reverse complement strand
GTACGGGACCTAGTATAGTACCAGTACGGGACCAGTACGGGACCGAGTACGGGACCGAGTACTGGACCGAGTATAATACCAGTACGGGACCAGTACGGGACCAGTACGGGACCAGTACGGGACCAGTACGGGACCTGTACGGGACCAGTACGGGACCAGTACGGGACCAGTACGGGACCGAGTACGGAACCGAGTACGGGACCAGTACGGGAACAGTACGGGACCAGTACGGTACCAGTACGGTACCAGTGCGGGACCGAGTACGGAACCGAGTAAGGGACCAGTACGGGACCAGTAAGGGACCGAGTACAGGATCGAGTACGGAACCAGTAGTGGACCAGTACGGGACCGAGTACGGGACCGAGTACAGGACCAGTACTGGACCGAGTATAGTACCAGTACGGGACCGAGTACGGGACCAAGTACGGGACCGAGTACGGGACCAAGTACGGGACCGAGTACGGGACCGAGTACGGGACCGAGTACGGGACCGAGTACGAAACCGAGTACGGGACCGAGTACGGAACCGAGTACGGGACCAGTAAGGGACCGAGTACAGGATCGAGTACGGAACCAGTACGGGACCAGTAAGGGACCGAGTAGGGGATCGAGTACGGGACCTGTACGGAACCAGTACGGGACCGAGTATAGTATCAGTACGGTACCAGTGCGGGACCAGTACGGGACCAGTACCGGACCGAGTATAGTACCAGTACGGGACAAGTACGGGATCGAGTACGGGACCAGTACGGGACCAGTACGGGACCAGTACGGGACCAGTACGGTTCCAGTACGGGACCGAGTATAGTATCAGTACGGGACCAGTACGGGACCAGTACGGGACCAGTGCGGGACCAGTACGGGACCAGTACGGGACCGAGTATAGTATTCAGTACGGTACCAGTGCGGGACCAGTACGGGACCAGTACGGGACCGAGTACGGGACCGAATACGGGACCGAGTACGAGACCAGTAAGGGACCAGTACGGGGACCAGTACGGGACCAGTACGGGACCAGTACGGGACCAGTACGGGACCAGTACGGGACCAGTACGAGACCAGTACGGGACCAGTACGAGACCAGTACGGGACCAGTAAGGGACCGAGTACGGGATCGAGTACGGGACCAGTACGGGACCAATACGGGACCGAGTATAGTATCAGTACGGTACCAGTGCGGGACCAGTACGGGACCAGTAAGGGACCGAGTACGGGATCGAGTACGGGACCAGTACGGGACCGAGTATAGTATCAGTACGGTACCAGTGCGGGACCAGTACGGGACCAGTACGGGACCAGTACGGGACCGAGTATTGTGCCAGTACGGGACCAATACTGGACCGAGTACGGGACCGAGTACGGGACCAGTACGGGACTAGTAAGGGACCGAGTACAGGATCGAGTACGGAACCAGTACGGGACCAGTAAGGGACCGAGTAGGGGATCGAGTACGGGACCTGTACGGAACCAGTACGGGACCGAGTATAGTATCAGTACGGTACCAGTGCGGGACCAGTACGGGACCAGTACCGGACCGAGTATAGTACCAGTACGGGACAAGTACGGGATCGAGTACAGGACCAGTACGGGACCAGTACGGGACCGAGTATAGTATCAGTTCGGGACCAGTACGGGAGCAGTGCGGGACCAGTACGGGACCAGTAAGGGACCGAGTATGGGATCGAGTACGGGACCAATGCGGGACCGAGTATAGTATCAGTACGGTACCAGTGCGGGACCAGTACGGGACCAGTAAGGGACCGAGTACGGGATCGAGTACGGGACCAGTACGGGACCAATACGGGACCGAGTATAGTATCAGTACGGTACCAGTGCGGGACCAGTACGGGACCAGTACGGGACCAGTACGGGACCAGTACGGGACCAGTACGGGACCAGTACGGGACCAGTACGGGACCAGTACGGGACCAGTACGGGATTAAGTACCGGACCAGTACGGGACCAGTACGGGACCGAGTATAGTATCAGTACGGGACCAGTACGGGACCGAGTATAGTATCAGTACGGTACCAGTGCGGGACCAGTACGGGACCAGTACCGGACCGAGTACGGGACCAGTACGGGACCGAGTATAGTACCAGTACGGGACCGAGAACGGGACCGAGTACGGAACCGAGTATAGTACCAGTACGGGACCGAGTACGGGACCGAGTACAGGATCGAGTACGGAACCAGTACGGGACCAGTACGGGACCAGTAAGGGACCGAGTACGGGATCGAGTACGGGACCGAGTATAGTATCAGTACGGTACCAGTGCGGGACCAGTACGGGACCAGTAAGGGACCGAGTACGGGATCGAGTACGGGACCAGTGCGGGACCAGTACGGGACCAGTACGGGACCAGTTCGGGACCAGTACGGGACCAGTACGGGACCAGTACGGGACCAGTACGGGACCAGTACGGGACCGAGTACGGGCCGAGTACGGGACCGTGTACGAGATCAGTACGGGACCAGTACGGGACCGAGTACGGAACCGAGTACGGAACCGAGCA
>NW_001845960.1:0-1703 GCF_000001215.4 Drosophila melanogaster | reverse complement strand
GTCAGGGGTTTGGCAATTTCAGAAAAGTTAGATATGAATTTCCTATAATACCCTGTGAGTCCTAAAAAGGCTTTAATTTCCTTAGTTTTTCTTGGTAACGGATACTTTACTATAGCTTTTATTTTATCGAGGTTTGGTTTAATCCCGGCTTTAGTGATAACATGTCCTAAGAAAGTTGTCTCTTGTTTTAAGGATTCACATTTGTTTAGTTGTAATTTTAAATTTACATGTAATAATTTTTCGAAAAGAACCTGTAAGGATGTTCTTCTGAAGATGTGGAGAAAACTATGATGTCGTCTAGGTATACTAGACAACATTTATTTAAAAGTGGACGGAGTAAATTATTTATACATCGTTGAAATGTATCGGGGGCATTTTTAAGCCCAAATGGCATTAGCGTTTACTCGTAGTGTCCATATTTTGTAGAGAAGACAGTTTTGGCTATTGACTCTGAGTCTATTTCTATTTGATGAAAGCCCTTTGCAAGATCTATTGTTGTGAAATAATTTTTTATAATTAAATATTTCATTTATGTTTGGTATGGGGTATCTTTCGTTTATTGTTATTTCGTTAAATTTCCTATAGTATATTACGATACGGAGCTTTTACTGTCCAGAAGCATCTAGCTTTTTAGGTACGACCCAAATGGGACTACAGTACGGTGAATTACTTTCTCGGATAATACCCTGTTCTAACATGTCTTGCATCTGTTTTTCTACCTCCGTTTCATATGTCTGTTTGAAACTATAAACTAAAGAGTAGTAGTGGTGTTGATAAGATGTTTTTCTTGGTTTGCGAACATGAGCGTGTCACCTTCGTGAAATTGAATGTCTTGGTATTTTATCAGTAGGTTAATTAGTTTTTGTTTTTCTTTTACGTTAAGGTGTTCTAGTCGCAACAAGTTTTCTTGAAGTGTGGAGGTTTCTAAATAGGTGGGGTCTTGTGGAAACGAAGGGTCCATTTGGATATGATTCTGTTCTGTAATGTTATTACCGTCTTTTATCTTGTATATTTTGTTAAATAGGGAAGCAGTTTTCTTTTTATAATCGATTATTGCTTTGGCTTCGGACAACAGTTTGCGTCCAATCAGCATGTCATAATGATCGGAGAACTGGTGGATCAAGAACTCTTGGGCAATAGGGAAGTAGTTATTAGGTGCTATATTCGTAAGTGTTTTAATAATTAATGGGCCATTACTAGTGTGGACTAGATGATTGGTTTCTAGAATTGGCGTTTGAAAAATATTTCGCGTAAGCATATTTATCGTATATCCTGTATCAATTAGACATTTCAATTCAGTATGTTTTATCGTTACATATTGGCTTGACCCGGGGCTACTAGCCGAAAATTTTCTGCTTGTTCAAGGTCATCTGGTTCGTTGTCATTTGTTGTTGTTATTTCCTCTTCTGTTGTCTCTGAATTGTCATAGTTCTGTTCAGGGGGATACTGAATTGATTCTGGGGAATATTTCAATTGGTAGGGATAAGGCTGAGGTTGAAAATATTCTGGATAGCAGGGATAATAGTAGTTATAATTATAAGGATTTTCGGGTTGATGAGACGTTACTTCCTGGTATCTTAGCTCTTCTGTGCTCATTTTAGGCTGTCCAGAATGTGCTTGGTGATAGGGTTGATAGATGTTATTATAGAGTGGTTGGAAGGGTACAAGGGACTAATTTGGTTATTCATTTGTCTATTTTGGGG
>NW_001844978.1:10908-12034 GCF_000001215.4 Drosophila melanogaster | reverse complement strand
AATAGAAGCAATTAGAGATTTTCCAGTACCAGATAAGGAGCATGGTGTCAGAAGCTTTTTAGGATTGTGTTCATATTTTAGAAGATTCATTAAGGGTTTTTCAACGATTGCAAAACCTTTATATGACTTATTGAAGAAAGACAATGAATTTTCGTTTGAAGAAAAAGAGTTAGAATGTTTTGAGACACTTAAGAAAAAGTTAGTGGAAGCTCCAGTGTTAGGGTTATATTGTTATAAGGATGAAATAGAGTTACATACAGTTGCAAGTGCACAAGGTTTTGGTGTTATTGCAAAAGAAAGAGGATATGAAATGGCACCCTATATTTTATTACTCGAAAGCCACAACAAAGGATGAGGCCAAATATCATAGTTTTTAACTTGAAACATTGGCCATCCTGTATGCATTAAGAAGATATAGAATCTATGTACAGGGAAAAAGATTTAAAATTGTTACGGATTGCAACGCATTAACTGTAGCGTTAAATAGAAGAATCAAACCCTAGGATTGCGAGGTGGGCATTAGAACTATTAGAGTACGTTTATGAGGTAGTTCATAAAGCAGGAAAGCATATGCAGCATGTGGATGCATTGAGCAGAAATACGAACATATTAGTGATAGAAAATTTAATTATTTGTCAAGCAAAAGATGAAAAGTTGAAAGATATTAGGAAAAAGTTAGAGAAAACGGAAGATACAATTTTTCAAATAAGAAATGGTGTACTTTATAGGAAGGCAAATGGTGGAAGATTGTTGTTTTGTGTACCAGAAGAATAGGAAGAAAATTTTTTATATAAATATCACAATGAGTTAGGTCACTTAGGGAGAGATAAGGTTATAGATGCTATTGTTAAGACTTATTGGTTTTCGAATATGAAAGAAAAAGTTGTTAGGCATATAGGAAATTGTTTGATATGTGTGGCATCTTCACCGAAGCCGGGAAGGATTATTTTAGATCATATAGCAGGCCGAAATTTATAGTATCAGATAGGGGGACCTGTTTTACATCCGAAGATTTTGCAAAATTTATGGGAGAGTATAATATTAAACACATAAAGATATCGACAGGTTCACCCCAGGCCAATGGACAGGTAGAAAGAGTCAATAGAATAGTAGGGCCTATGATAGC
>NW_001844978.1:0-2709 GCF_000001215.4 Drosophila melanogaster | reverse complement strand
AGATTTTTTAAAGGAGATGGAACACATAGAGGCTTCGAGGAACTTCTCGATAGACCCATCTATGAATATAACTACACTGTTCATTCGGTGACAAGAAACGACCCCTAAAGGCGTTCTTCGGTATGACCGTGGCTCCATAAAAATACGAACAAGCTAGACGGGACAGTATAGACCGACTTAAGAAAAAACAGGAAACCGACATTGAATACTACAACCGGACAAGAAAGCCCATAAAGACCTAATTTTAGATACTTACTGTGGCCACATTAATAGACAGGTAGAACACGAGAATACAGAATTTAATTAGAAGTTATTCGACTTTGAGAGATGAGTTGGTTATAGGCTTGCAGAACTTGATTAGGTTGTGAATGCGTTTCTGCTGAGCGAGTTTGAATTGACTTCTGCCTTGACGGTCGAATAAATGTTAAAATTTTCAGACGTTTCCGTTTTCCACACGAAACTTCAATTTTGCACGTCATTAAAATCCCCATATTAAAATCAGCTAATTTCCTATATTACTAAAAACGATCAGCAAAGAAAATGTAGTAGGCTAGAGGTACACATACATAAGTTCAGTATAGCAACATAGTATATAAACATTAAGTCTCTTCGCTTTCGGGTGGCATTCTCTCTGTTTCGGAGAGGAAGGCAGTCGAATGCTAAAGCTGAACACACGTGAAGTACCAAATAAACCAAAGAGGTCAACTCCTGCGTTTGTGTTTTATTTAAATAAGAGGACTTATAGTACCCCTACATATAGTACCCCTACATTATCAGAAGTGGGCTGATCACGAGCCAAAGAAGAAAATGGATATAAGCAATGCATCGACGGCGCAATTAAAAGGGTAGTAAAGTGAAGTAAAAGAACCAACCACGGGAACAAAAAAAAATTGATTTTGCGTTTGAATAATTTAACAAACGAAAAGCGAAATCAATTGAAATTATTATTAAAAATCGAGGAAGAAGATTTCTACGGAAGCAGCAATAATAATGTTCAAAAAGGAAAAAGAAATAACGGAAAAGACGGAGAGCATAAAGACGACGAAAGTGACAGCGAAGCTGGAGATAGCAACGAAGACGGCGATGAGAAGAGCACTGTGCGCAACAACAAAAGTAACGGCGAACATGACGACAGAACCGGGGTATGCAGTTACAAGAACAACAACGCAGACGGCGCCCGCATCAACAACAGCGGCGACGGGAATAGCGACGAATACGAAGTTTGCGACAGCGAAGACGGCGACGAAGATGGAGGCGGTGAGAAAAGCAACAAAGAATGTGGCGAGAATAAACGAAATACAGTGGGACAAGCTGTGCAAAATATGGATTTATTCTTGCGTATGGCAACCGATGCAGTAAATGAATTTTCGGGAGATACATGTGCGCGCAAATGGATCTTACAGGGTCCATGCTATGCCTGTGGTGAGATGGGGCACTTTGCTACAAAGTGCCTGAAAAACAAGAATGGGGATGAAAACAATTACGTAAGATATTTTGAAATTAATTTTATGAACAATTCTAAATCAAAATTTATTACAGCATGCCTCATAGACACGGGAAGCCCCATTTCGTTCATAAAAATTAGTAAAGTACCTAAAGATCTTATTAAAGTACCAGTTTTAAGTTAATTTTACGGATCAAACAAAAGTTCCTTGAAAACATATGGAAAGATATTGTGTTACATTATCAAAAATTTGAATAAAATACACTTTAATTTAATAATGGTGGCAAACGAGTCTATGAGCCATGATGTAGTATTGGGAAGAGATTTTATGGAGGCATGCAATTTAATCTTGAATCTGGACACCTTGAAAATGATTACAGTGGATAAAATTGAAAGTCGATTTAACAAGAAAAGCGATAAAATGTTAGAAGAAGCAAATATGTACAACAATAGTAAAACAGTTAGCGATAGTGTTAGTCAAGGTAGTAGTAAAAGTCAAATGATTAGTGACAAGGCTAAAAATAAATTAGAGAAAGCTGTCAATGCTGAAATAAGCACAGCGGAGAGGGAAATGTTTGAAATTAATGTAATAACTCATTTGATTAGTTGATAGGTGATCAGGTGGATCATAATATGAAATGTCAATTTATTGAGTTGGTGGAAAACTGTTATGACTCGAAACCGTTTAGTTGTTCTCCTAGAAGATTAGCATATACTGAAAAAGAAAAGCTGCTTATTATCTTAGATGAGTATCTAAAAAACGGAATTATTAAACCGAGTGATTCACAGTATGCATCTCCGATAGTGTTAGTGAAAAAGAAAACAGGAGACCTAAGGTTATGTGTTGATTACAGAAAACTTAACAAAACAATGGTCAAAGATAATTATCCTTTACCATTGATTGATGATCTGTTGGATAGATAAGTAAATAAAACGATATTCTCGAAGTTAGATCTTAAACATGGCTACTTTCATGTTTTTGTTAACAAGGAATCAATGAAATATACATCTCTTATGACGCCTTTAGGACAGTTTGAATTTTTACGGATGCCAATGGGGCTGAAAAATGCACCGGCGGTCTTTGGATAACATTATGATAGCTAGCAAAGGAATTAAGGAACATATGGAAGTACTTAGGGAAGTTTTTGACAGGTTGACGAGGAACATATTAGAGCTGGGAATGGATAAATGTGAGTTTCTGCAATCGATTGTACAATATTTAGGATTTTTAATAACAAGTAAGGGAATACAGCGCCAATGACAAG
>NW_001845026.1:11333-13553 GCF_000001215.4 Drosophila melanogaster | reverse complement strand
AGAATATTTAATTTAATTCAGAAGGCATACTCCCAATATTGTGCTCACACTAACACTTATAAACGTGTTAAATGCAAGATATTTTTAACAGACCTGATAGGCATCGACAACCAAGCAGAAAAAATTCGTACGCAACATGAAAATTCAAATGACTGAAGTGACACTAAAACTAAAAGAGAGTTATATTTCCCAAACATGAATGAAAAAATAAAACAGATAATTCAAAACTGTAATGTATGCAAAACTTTAAAATATGACAAAAACCCACCTAAACAAGCCTATCAAAAAACAGAAACCCCGGATGGACCATTAAATGTATTACACATGGACTTGTATACTATTAACGGCCGATACGTGGTTACAATAATAGATAAGTTCTCGAAATTTGCGGCAGCCTATACGATCCCATCCAGGGATAGTATAAATACCACAAGGGCTATTTTGCAATTTATTCAAAGTTTTGGCATACCAAAAAAACTCATTTGCGACCAAGGTGCCGAATTTCAATCTAACCTTTTCAAATGTTTTTGTTCACAATATAATAAAGATATACACACTACGTCGTTTCAGCAATCTTCAAGCAATGCTAAAGTCGAACGGTTGCATTCCACACTGACCGAAATCTATAGAATCATTATAGATCGAAAGTTCAAAGAAAGGCTCGAATGTAATCACGAAGAAATTTTATCAGAAACATTAATCACTTATAATAACTCAATCCGTTCTGCTACTAAATTAACTCCATTCGAACTTTTCTCAGGAAGAACCCATCTTTTTAATAAAAATATTACATTTGATAACTATCATGACTATTTGACTAAATTAAATACATTTCGTAAAGACCTTTACCCTAAAATTAAGGCAAAAATAACTAAAATACAAAAACTTAACGAGGAAACGTCTTTCGCATTTCCTCGACCAAACCTTCCAGCTTTATCCCGAGTGCTCTTGCTATGGCGGAAAGTCATCTTTCGTCAAGCTGTATAGGCACGACTTCCCCATATTGCTCTGTTTTCCTTTTGCCCGGACAATCACGCTTGGGCGCCAGATGGAACGAACTGATTTCTTAATTTCGCTCGCTACGGATTGCAGCGGCTAGCTCAGAGAGTTTGTGCGTTCGTCCCAACAAATTTAGGATTTGTGTGATTGCCCGACCAAGGAAAAGCACTGGGTTCTTATTATAGCCACTTATTCTACTGTTCTGTATACAACTCCTTCGAAGATCTCGCTTCTCCTGCAACGCCTTGCCTCCGCGGTCCTGATAGCTCCTTGATGCGGACGACGAGTCGGCCCGGGATTAGGTTGTAATGGGGCAGGGTGTATCGTCCTGGGGCGAGGCAACGCTCGTTCTGGGACCACCTTTGCCGACCACTGACTCCACTGTCTCTCTCGAACCCGCTACGTCGTTGTCTCCGCCACACGCCACGGTCTTGCCTTCCCTTCTGAAGGACCCTCTGCCGGCCGGAACGGGTTTAGGATGTTATGGTGCCGGGTGTATCGTCCTGGGGCGAGGCAACGCTCGTCCTGGGACCACCTTGGCTGGCCACTGACTCCACTGACACTTACGACACGCGAGATCCTTCTCCTCCACTCCCAGGATCTCTACTCGATGTTCCGCTGTTTGTTATTTCCGTTACTTGACCGCGCGTTCTCACTCCCGAACTCCTTCTGGAAACGCTCCGACGCACAATTTTCTTCCACGCGCGACCTTGTTCAGCTGACTGCCCCCCATACGTGCTCGCGCCTACCCTTTATAGGCCGCAGGGATCCCGTTATTTCCCTTTTTGCACATGGCCCGCCCGGGTACAAGGTCCACATATTGTGCCGTTAATTCACGGTGCGTCCTCTTTGCGCACGCACCGTTACCATTCGACCCTGTTTGCCCTTGGCCTCTGAAGTCCAAGGTCCAGAGCGATACCGTTAGTTCACGGTGCGTCTCCTTTGTGCACGCCCCGTTACCGTTCGACCTCTTCGCCCTTGGCCCGTTGGAGTCCAAGGTCCAATGCGGTACCGTTAATTCACGGTCTCTCCGCTTTGCCCTGCACCTCGCCTATTGCTAGACCACACCCCTACACGAGATTTGTGGGGAGTTTTAAGACTCCTCACAGTATATAGGCAATACATCAATCGATGTTTGATCAGGGGAAAGCCGAGAAACGAAACCTTGTTTCTTTTGTAGCATATTGGACTAATCTACCCTAAGAATACAATAAATGATTG
>NW_001845026.1:0-4071 GCF_000001215.4 Drosophila melanogaster | reverse complement strand
GCTGCCGATCTTAGCAAGATTCGCGGATTTGCTGCGATTGACAGCTGATCAGTTGTGGAGTCCTGTTGATCATTTGCCCGTGGTTGCGGGGCCTTAGGCAGCCTACCACCAGCTGCTTTTTTGCGCTTTGGAGATTCATCTAATAGCTCAAGGCCATTAAACTGTGAATTAAGCGCGGAAAGAAGATCATCGGCTCGACGAAAACTATCTCTAGCTACGCCAAAACTGTTGATCAGTTCTTTCAAGCCACCTTTAGTTTGGCTCATAAACGATTTCATCTCGTTCGCAACCACAAGGCAAGCATAACAACAGTAGTTTAGATTTTTACCCTTTGCTAGGTCATCCCTTGTACGGCCATTAAAACCAGCGCACTTAGTGTGCACCATTCTATCACATAGCTAACAAGTCATTTTGGCTGCTCAGGTTTTATAACCTGGCAACAATTTTTATAAAAGCAGACAACATTTACGGTTTCCATCCTTATCTGAAATCAGACCACTGTGCACGGAAACACAAAATCAAAGCTTTCAAGCGAGCTGTTAAAAGAACCGCATGTGTGCATGCAAAAACATCACCAAATAGCACTGCGAACAACGCACAAAAGGGAGAGTAAACAAAACACAAACTACTACAGAATAAAAGATGCCGGTCGGCAATGAACAAACCGTATGTCCGGGCTTGTCATAAACGGGCACAAAAACTTAAAAAAAAAAAAAAAACGGTGGCATCCGCAGCAGGCAAATTAACGCGCGAGGGGGTGACACGGCCAGGCACGCGGGCCGGTAAACGACGCTGGGCTGCTGCAGGCGCCGGAAGAAGGAGGGACCGTTTCAGATGCAAGCAATCCTACGGGGCGCTCGGTGACAGCGGCACCGTATGTGATTTTAACATACCAAAACAACATAACATAAAAAACAATCGAATATCCTTCTCCCTTTAGCACAACATGACTTTATTGACGGCTTGCTCGACTTATCGTTATCGCAAATTAATTATATTCAAAACTCTCTTGGTTGACTGTTAGAACTATTTCCTTGTAACAAGTCCTGAAAGTGTGTTTCAACCTATTTTCGAGGTGGCAATCGACATATGTACGGTATTAACAGTAAATTCAGAGAAGTCAACAAAGCGAATTCCTTGTTTTCGCAAGGTAAATTTTCGGAGGCTAAAAAATTTTATAGCTGGCTTCAATTGGCCCCATCTTTACTCCTGCAACATAATGACGGAAGCCATTAATATGTTTTATACCGCAATTAAATCATTTTTTGACTCTTGTGTTCCGGATGTACTATCCGGTCAATCTCTAAACCTCCTTGATTTAATAAAAAGTTGACACACCTAAGAAATGTGAAGTACAGACTTTATATACACTGACCTTAGTAAAGCATTTGACTCTAGTAAGGAAACTTGATCTTTTAGGTTTCCCTGTTGATTTTCTGAATTGGATTTCAAGCTTTCGAGTCCTCTTTAAAAATTCTTTATCTTGTATTCTCCGAGTCACATCCGGTGTCCCACAAGGGAGCCATCTTGGTCCGCTTCTTTTTACCTTATTCATTAACGACCTCCCCTTAATAATAAAACATTCGCGTGTACTTATGTACGCCGACGATGTTAAATTATGCCTTCAGTACAAGGACACTTCATGCCATTTAGACTTACAATCCGATCTAGACAGATTTCAAATATAGTGCCGTAATAACGTGTTAGACTTAAATGGCTCCAAGTGTAAAGTTATGACCTTTTGTCGTGCCAACCCAATACGCATTACTTTCACTCTAAGTGGGTGCTCCTTGGACAGAATAACACGAGTTGATGATCTTGGTGTTCTTCTGGAACATATTTCGTCTATTGTCAATAAGGCCAGGGGTGTGCTTGGTTTTATAAAAAGGTGGTCTAAGGAATTTGATGATCCTTACGTGACAAAAACCTTATTTATTTCGTTAGTCCGTCCGATTCCCAAGTACGGATCACCTGTTTGGAGTCGACAATACGCAGACCATTCGGACCGCATTGAATCGGTCCAAAAAAAATTCTTACTTTTTCCTTGCCGCGCCTAAATTGGGATGCAAACCGTATATTACCTCCTTATTCTAGTAGACTACTTTTAATCGATTTTAACTTTATTATAACATAATTAGATCCTACTAAAAGTAATATTTAATAAAGTTATTTTACATTTCATTCATTTCCTGGTTCCTGTTCTCTTTTTTATATCGCGTCTATACACGGCAACGCCCCTCGGTCGGTTGGGCGGTAGGTGTGGCCATGAGACCCTCCCTGAGGAAATTGTGAAGATCAGCAGTAGGTACCTACCATAAGCTGGAGAACCACCAAAATTATCTTGCCATCAACCTACTGGACAACAGTACCCAACGCCGCAGGCTGAAGAGGTTCCACCCGCTGGACCTGCCTTTCCAGTCCCCTAAAGGAACCCTTCGATAACTCCAGTTTCCACACATAAGTTGGACCTGCCTTTCCAGTCCCCTAAAGGAACCCTTCGATAACTCCAGTTTCCACACATAAGTTTTAAGAATATACTTCACTGTCAACGCATCAAAAAATTTAATTGATTGCTCTCTGGGCAGATGTAATTAAAGACATTCATTATACTACAAAAAAATATATATTTGTCGGAGCACAATTATTATTTTCCATTTCGCGCAGCGAGTTTCGAACGCACCGAAGATCTACACACAATTAATTTGTGTCACTCACTTCCTTCGAACCACACTCGGCGACAGCGACCACACGCTGCCGCCGCGCTGTAACGGGAGATGCCAAAGCTACAAAAATACAGCCGACCAATAGCAACACAGTATGCAATAATGTAATATGACGAAATACCAATGATTTCCCGAAATGATGAAATTACTGTACTTCTGGAATATTCTAACACATAATACAATATGATGAAATTATTATTCTTGTGAAATATTGTAGCACATCCACCAGCTTACAAAAGTATGCGCCGACACGGCCATCCTGACCTTTACACGTCCTCGTGAAATATTACTAAAATGATTCGTTCTCTATAATTTTTATTGTAAAACTATTTTTACATCATTTTAAAAAATATTAGCCAATTGACAAATTAAATTTCCAAATTTAAATTTCCAATAAAAATTTCTTTTCTTTAACATAATTCATTTTCTTCTTATTCATATGTAATGCGCAACACGCCATGATCAAGACATTTGCCTTGCACTTGTGCTTACATTATACTTAAAAATTTCATTATTAGCAATTCAGGCATCCATACTGTCTCTTTCAACAGCTTCAACAATTTTGCTGCTGTCTCTTTCAACAGCTTCAACAATTTCGCTACTGTCTCTTTCAACAGCTTCAACATTTTCGCTACTGTCTCTTTCAACAGCTCCAACAATTTCGCTACTGTCTCTTTCAACAGCTTCAACAATTTCGCTACTGTCTCTTTCAACAGCTTCAACAATTTCGCTACTGTCTCTTTCAACAGCTTCAACAATTTCACTACTGTCTCTTTCAACAGCTTCCTTACAATTTTCAAATTCTGCTGGTACTTGCCAATTTGGCATTTTCCTTATGTCATCGCGAGCACATTTATATTTTCTATTATTTGTCAGTGACCTGAGCATATACCTGTCTCCGTCTAACAATTCAGTTATTTGAAAAGGCCCTCTGAACTTCGGGCTTAATTTTGTTTGATGCCTCTCTTCATTCTTTAACAATACAAAATCTCCGACTAGACATCTATCAACTTTAGCTTTGTTTTTATCAAATTGCGCCTTGTTATATGCTGCTGCAGCTGAAATACTCTGAACTGCACGTGCTCTTACTTCATCTAGATCAACCTCATCTACCTCATCGCAAGGTGGAACCAACCCCAACGGCCGAGCAACTTTGCCAATAAACAATTCTAAAGGGCTTGCCTTTGTCACTCGACCAACTGAACCTCACCTAATGCGTCTTGCCAAGAGCGACTGCTAGTCTCGACTGCGGTTAGTAAGTTTTTTAAGGTGCTCATAATGCGTTCTACTTGACCATTTGCTCTACTCGCACCAGTCGCAATCAAGTGCAAATTTATTTTCTGTTGCT
>NW_001846167.1:0-1381 GCF_000001215.4 Drosophila melanogaster | reverse complement strand
CGAATAAGTATTTGTATGGTTTTCGTACTTATTGGATTTACTTCTATATTGTATTGACCATGGTGATAAGTGATAGTATGCAACTAAGCATTATTAGAAGTATGTTGTGTACTTTGTGCTTCTTTGGTTGGTCTGGAATTATCATATTTGCTCTTATTAAATTTTTTCTGTTTCTTAAATTTTGACTAATAGTGAACGATTTTCCTGCCACGGTTTGTTTCTTCGAAGTGTTTATCATCTCCTTGTTCAATCCTTCCTGTCTTTTTGAATGGATTGGTTATTTTACTTTTTACAAGTGGGGCCTGTCTATATTTTGTATCAACTTCAAAATCGTGCCTATTCCTATTGAGGTATTCTATCTTATCGATTTTATTTTGTTGTACGTTAAAATCTGGGCTACCTGCATATAGGAAAATGTCTGCTGGAAATCTTTTGGTTCTATTATGTTTAGTTTTATGATTGTATATGTATAGAATTGTTTCGAATTTGTTGCACCTATCTTCAATATTTTGTTCGGTACCAATGATTCTTAGCTTTTCGTTTACGGTCTTGTGGAATCTCTCTATGTCAGATATGCTAGTCGATATAGAAATTTGTACACCTTCAGATCTAAACCAATTTTGTAAGGCTATACACATAAAAGCTGAGTCTTTGTCTGCTTTAATTTCTTGCGGTTTTCCCATATCATTGAATATTTTAGTAATGGCTCTTTTTGCTTCTAGCCAAGCTCTACTTTTTCCTTCGACTAGTGATGCAAATTTCGAATAGATATCAATGCAAGATAAGAAGATCTGGTTTCCTGTGAGATAAAAATCTATCACGTATTTTTTTCTTGTGTTAAATATTTCTGGTGTTGTTTCATATGTCAATTTCGTGTTTCGATGTTCTGTTTTTGCTAGATTACAAATTTCACATTCATTGATAATGTTTTGAATGAGCTTTTCACTATCAGGGTAGTAACATTCTTCTTTAAATAAATTGGTTGTTTTTTCTATACCCGGATGCAAAAGTTCCTTATGTTTCTTTAAGATTAAATCTTTGAATTCTGCATACGTTAGTATATCAATTAACTTTGTGGTGCATCTTAAAAGTTTTGTGAAATTGTTAGGGCTTATAATTTCGGTAAATGCCCTCTGGAAGATCAGAAAATCTTCGTCATTAGGTGAATAAATTGCACTCTTTTTGGTACACACATATTCCTTAATGATGTTTTTGGCGAGTTCAGGTGTCATTTCTTTTTAGATTATTTTAATCTTTAACTTTTGGAAGTAATGTTGTACACATGTTGTGTCGTTGTCGCCTTTTTCTCCATTCGTCTAGAGAAGAAATTTATTGGTCTTTCTGTTATGGATATGTAATTTAGATTATTTTCACTGGCGCT
>NW_001845802.1:0-1966 GCF_000001215.4 Drosophila melanogaster | reverse complement strand
CTTCAGTATGTCCATCTGCTCAAAAATTCTACATTCACTAATTTTCTGATAACTATGATTTCTTGTTAGGTCGAAAGTATTTAGAAGATACAAAAGCTAAAATAGATTATGCTAACGAAACAGAAACACTAGGCTCAAAAGTATTTAAGTTTCTCTATGAAGAAAAGAAGGGCGAGACCGCATCCAAATGCCTTGACCCACACCAAAAGAATGATTCCGCTCTAGTGAACAGAATCAAACCAAAAATGCACAAAGTTAAGACCGCACCTAAGTGCCTTAAACCAAAGCATCAACAGCAGAAGAAAGAGACTGCATTACCCAAATGTCTCATTGCAAATGTTATTAAAGACACAGTGGACAATGATGTAACACATCTCGATCCCATGTCCGTTGACAAAGATATAGTCAACTTCGCGATTAACAATGATTTACGCGAATGTAACTAGTATAGACTCAAACACTTAAATTGAAATTGAATGTTTAAAAAAGGTCCTATACGAATATAGAGACATTCAGTACAAAGATGGCGAAAATTTGACCTTCACCAGTACTATTCAACATGTCATCCAAACTCAACACGAAGACCCAGTATACCGTAAACCCTGTAAGTACCCTCAAAGCGTTGACCAAGAAGTCAACAAACAAATTAGAGAAATGATAGAACATTGTTTGCAAATCGAAGTCCCCTTATTGTTCTCCTATTTGGGTAGTCCCCAAGAAGAAAGAAAAATAAAAATCAGATTGGTAGTCGATTACAGGAATCTAAATGAGATAACTGTTAACGACAAATTTCCCATTTCCCGAATGGACGAGTTATTGGACTAATAAGGTAGATGCCAACACTTTACAACTATAGATCTAGCCAAGGGTTTTCACAAAATCCAGATGGATGAAAATTCTATTGCAAAAACAGCATTTTCAACTAAGCATGGGCATTATGAATATACTCGTATGCCTTTTGGATTAAAAAACGCTCCAGCCACTTTTCAGAGATGTGTGAATAATCTTCTGGAAGATATAATTTACAAAGATTGTTTAGTCTATTTAGACGATACTATCGTTTATTCCACTTCATTGAAAGAACACATTTTATCCCTAAAGAAAGTCTTTGAAAAACTGAGAGACGCTAATTTGAAATAGCAGCTAGATAAATGTGAATTCATGAAAAAAGAAACTGAATTCCTAAGACACATTGTCACAACAAATGGCATCAAACCAAATCCAAATAAAACTAAAGCAATTACAAATTTTCCATTACCCAGGATTATGTGGATTCTATCGCAAGATTATTCCTAACATTGCCAAAATAGTTAAACCCATGACCCTCAAATTAAAGAAAGGTGCTATAATAGACACCAAATGTAAAGAATACATCGAATCAGTTGAAAAATTTAAAAGTTTTGATAACTTCAGACCCGATATTAATCTATCCTGATTTTTCAAAACCTTTTTCTCTGACAACTGATGCCAGCAATGTAGCTATTGGTGCAGTGTTATCACAAAATCACAAGCCAGTTTGTTATACCAGTGGAACGCTAAACAAACATGAAATCAACTATGCTACGATTGAAAAAGAATTGTTATCTATAGTTTGGGCTACAAAATATTTCAGGTCATACTTATTCGGCAGGCCATTTGAAATATTAAGTGATCACAAGCCACTGGTATGGCTCACCAACATTAAAGAACCAAACATGAAATTGCAAAGATGGAAAATAAAACTCAATGAATTTGATTATAAAATCAAATATCTTCCAGGCAAAGAAATCCATGTCGCGGATGCTCTTTTCCTCACGAAAATCGAAGAAGTAATGTTTGGCGAGGTCGCAAATAGCGCAGACGCAACTATACACAGTGCTAAATCTAGACAAATAGAGATAGAAAAAGGCGATAACGATACAACAAGTGTACAACATTTCTTTCAAAAGTTAAAGATTATAATAGTCTCTAAAGAAAGACACCAGAA
>NW_001845151.1:0-4310 GCF_000001215.4 Drosophila melanogaster | reverse complement strand
TTGAGTTCTGATTTTTTAATATTGTGTTCTCGTAATTAGTGTTAAGTATTCAGTCCACCTTTTATATTAAATTCTTAATTGGATTATTGCATTTATTGATTTCCGATTAAGTTTATTCACGATCACTGTCACAGTAGTTAGGTGTCGATGGATTGTTGTGGATGTTTTAATTTTTCCACTAAAAATATGAGTTGTTGGCGGCGCGAGTTCCGTTTTGTAATTAACTTATTTTCGTTAATTTTTATTTAGAACTTTTAAGTACACCGCCCCACGTTGGGCGCCAATTAACTTTTTGCGGTATAAATTATTTAAAAAATTAATTTTTATTTTTTAATATTTTTATTGGTGTTAAACTTTTCAACTTATCTCTTTATTACAAGACACTTATTATTATCTATTTATACATTTATAAACCGTTCTTTTAATCCTCCCGAAGCAGACTGATCTTCATGTTATTTACTTTAGCGGGTAGCTAAGCGCAAAGGCAATGACAAAAACAAAGACAAAGGAAAATGCCGACGAGATTGAGAATTGAAATTTGTTTATAAACTGTGGAAGGGTGCTATGTTTATGGGTTGGATAACTTGCACAGCCTAGTAATTAATTAAAGTACAGCAATGTAACTTTTGAGGTGTCGTGTTGGAAAGTATGTACACATGTATGCAAAAGTCACTCCTGCATAGCAGAGAATATAAATATGAAGAGAGAGGATGAGTCGTTCATTTGCAGCTAAGCTACATTCTATTTGTAGCTTTGTGGTATGTGGCCTCGCATGTGTGCAAGTTTTATCTTTACTTATAATACCATTACCGTTATTAAAAAGTTCATTCTTAAAATTGGATATTTCATAAAAAGTATTTCGCATTTGGCGACCTGATTCCATATTTGTAATTTTCCATCATTTTGTGAAATGGATCTGTATATATGTAGTACTAATTGGAAAACGGAGATATTCATTAAATCTGCAATAAAAACAGGCTTTTGTTGGTGATTAATATTTCTTTAATGTCTTGCCGTTTGATATTTTCAATTATGTTTTCCAAGTCGAATTTTAACAATCGATGTTTGCGTTACTGCAAATTCGTGACCAATAAAAATGTTTTTAAAATTATCGGAATGTTTTTATAATTGATAATAAATTGTTGGTTAATGTTTTCAATTAAGTCATTTATTTTATTCTGTACTATAATGAAATCATCGTGATCCGGAGTTCCAGCTAACCATTTCCAAACAGCGCCTAACTCATTTATTTATTTATTTATTTATGATCTAGTTGATATTAGCTGTGACAAAATTAATTCAATTGATTTTAGTTTGTAAGTCATTTCTCATTGTGAACTTTTATTTGTGTCCTTTTTTATATATTCTGATTCTAGATCGATTATTTTTTATAAAAAATTAAATTTGTTACGTGGAATGAGTCGGCATATGATTCATAAGTAAGAATATCCCTTTTGTCCTTGAACAGGAAATATTCTCGATTTCAGTAATCAATTATTTCTGAAGTGGTTATCATTAAGAATGGTGTTAAAAGTAATGGGAAATGCATTTTCTGTAATTTTAAAAGAAATATAATATTTGAAAAACTTAATATTGTCTTTGTGAATAATTCTGTTTGTACTATTGACTAATATTAAGTAAGGTAAGTCTTCCTTAACAACCTAAGTCGTATATCTTGTTTTTAGCTTATTTATTTCTTCATGTTTCTTTTCATACAAAACTTGCCCTACGTGACATTCTTTTTCCTTGCGATCTTCATTATGTGTTTCTACCACATTATCTTGAGTGTTCTATATAATTTTTAAAATGTGTTCGAACTAAGGCTCTTTTATTAAAAGCCATATTAGGTCCAACACTGACCTACAGCCTCTAAGACTCAGCTCAATAGGCTTAGAGTAATACAATCGCGAGGGTCACGACATACATCTGGGCTACCCTGGTATGTGAGCAACGGAGTTATTGAAAGGGACTTAAAAGTTGTCCCATTGGGAGACCAAATAAACTTCCACAGCCGCCGATATGCCGACAGACTTAGAGCCCACCCGAAAACGTTGGCGAATGATCTTGTCGACCCTATTTCCCTCCGACGTCTGAAGATAATACATCCCCATGAACTCCTTACACGTTAGATAGTATAGAACAGAATCCATAATATCTTTTAAGCTACACATAATTTTAAGATCCCAAGGAACTGAACGATTCCTACTGACTAATGAAAAATAAAAAGTGATTTAAACTCTAAAAAAAAGTGTTCGTGGTTTTGATATAGAGAATATCAAAAGGTTTTTGATTTGTTGTAAAACGAATGCTCTGATTGAATTCCTTTATTATTACTTTGGCGTGGGAAATTGTTTAACTAATTGGAATTAGTTATTACATTACATTATTCTCGATGTTTAGTTTATTTTGAATTTCTTTTACTACTAAGTATTTTGAATCCGCATCAATTCATGTTAAGAAAATTAGATTTTTCGCGTAATAAATATCGATGTGCAAATGTTCTCCTTTTTTAGTTGGAACAGGAGCTTCCCCAATAGTAATTTTAAGTAGATGCCTGCTATATTTATTAAGTGACGGCTGTTTTCGGAATATCATCTGGAGCGACTGGGATCTGGTGGTAGGCACGCACCAAATCGATTGTGGAGAAAACCGAGCATCCATGCAGACGTTGAAGAATGTCTTCCCCATGGGGAATCGGATAACGATCTGGAATAGTGGACGCATTAAGTTTGCGATAATCCCCAGTAGTACGCCATTCGTTGCTCCCCTTAGGGACCAAATGAATAGGACTGGCCCATTGACTGCTGGAGGGACGAATCACTCCTTGCTGGAGTAAGAGATCGAAATCTCGGCGTGCCGCTTTTAATTTTTCGCCTGTAAGCCGTCTTGGCTTGTCGAAAACAGATGGGCCAGTTGTTTGAATGCAATGCGCAACCTCGTTATGAATGCGGGTTGCTAAAGGCACATTAGGACGTGTGATCTGCACAAAGCGAGTACGGGCGATCTATTCCTCTGGAACTTTGCACGTTGATTGTAGAAACGTTGTAGAGTTTTGCTTCTGCAACTTCTCCTTTGGTCGAAACAGCTTTTGAGGGATCCATAAGGCGTTTACCCTTGAGGTCGAGGATGAGGCCGTGGTGCGTGAGGAAATCTGCTCCGATGATTGCTGATTGGACGTTCGCAACGACGAACGACCAGGTGAAGTTACGCCGTAAGTTGAGACCAAAAGTTAGATTTAGCGTGCCGTAGGTATCAATTATAGACGTGTTGGCCGCGTAGAGTTTGAAGTCGTCTTTGCGACGATGCAATCCCTTGATTATCGAAACAGGTATAAGTGAGATGACTGATCCGGAGTCGATAAGGAATTTTATGTGGGTATTACGATCGATTATGTGAAGTCCGGTACTCCTTTGAGAGGCGAGTGCTTGGAGGTCTGCTGTCACCAGTCGCCTGAACAGGGTGACAACTTCTTTAGTTTCCCTGCTGGGCACCCAGGCACAGGGCGAGGATCATTTTCGTGCATTAGGTCCGAATTTGGCATGATAAAAGCAGACACGTGGTGCTCGGAGTTGCTGCTGGTTGCGATCGGCTGAGCGAGAATGGCTGGGAGGCTGCATGTTCTGCAGAAGAGTTAAAGAGGCCTTGATGGCAGCGATGTCGCGTTTCAAGTCGTCCACGTCACTTGTGCCAGCAGACGGCGCGTATTCGCGGGTGTTACCTCTGAATTCTGCCGAGGAGGACCCAGCAGCCATGACAAAAGAACCCGATTCCTCTTCCATGAGATCGTCAGCGAGTGCAGTTTGCTCTTCCAAAGTTGCTGAGCGTAGGAGCTTCAAGCCCCGTTGTACGTGCTGCGGTAGCTGAGAGAGCCAGCGGACTCGCAAGGCGTCTGCAGATGCGCGACCATCAGCAAGTGTTGTCATTTGCCGAAGGAGCTGCGAGGGCTTCTTCTCCCCAAGGTCAAGCTCCAGTAAAGCGCGCTGCAACTGTCTGTCCGGCGATTCCGTAAATCGCTTCAGTCATTATATCAGCATCCAAAGCACTGATTAAATGGCAGTAGCGCGTGTTATCTGAAGAAATGCGGCTGCATTGAAATTGCGCTTCGATCTGTACAAACCATAACCGCACATTTTGCTTCCAAAATGGCGGTAGCTTGATGGTGGCAACCGACTCGACGACAGGAATAACGGTGCCTGCGCTGTTGACGCGTTGAATTCACCAGAGTCAGGCGAAGTGGGCGGTGCAGGCAAACAATCTCCGGTGTTCTGCATTTTGCTTATTGCGGGGTCACCAATATGGTAACTTATGAG
>NW_001847063.1:0-1053 GCF_000001215.4 Drosophila melanogaster | reverse complement strand
AGTGTATTTAGAAGTCGAATTTATACATGTTTGGATGCTGCTAATTCCCATTGTGTATTTCCTGATTAAGAACAAATATGTAATCATTTACAGCATTAATGTCTATTTTCCGAATAACTTGTGATCTGGCTGGCAGAAGAACTGTATTGTTGCCAGCGCTATATGTTATCGGAACATATATTGGACAATTTAAATTTTGGGGTCAAATTATAAACCAGTCTTCACTTGGTTTTAAATATAGTTGACAATTGAATTTCTTTATAAAATCAATGCCTATTATTCCATCACATGGTATTGCAATTTGGGTATACTAAATGAAATTCATGTGGAATAATATATTTTGTTGATTGGAGTTCTATTGAGGTTGTTCCTCGAGAATTTATCACACATTGGCCTATGCCTTCCATATTTATTATTTTTTCATTTTGAATTTTGAAGTTATCAGAATTTACTTTCAAAAGTGAGATACCTGCACCAGTATCTATGAGAAATGTCAGTTGAATGATTATAGAAAGTTATGAATATATTAAGACTATAATTGATGGAATGAACTTTTACATTTATTGGTTATTTCCTAAAGGGTTTGTGAATTTTCCGACGTATTTTGCGCGATTCTCACATTGCTATTATTATTACCCTTACCCTTTTAGCCTTGTCTACCTCCACGGTTATTATAGTTGTTATTATTGTTGTTATAGCTGCCTCGGCTGTAATTGTTGTGGTAGTTATTTCTTCCACGATAATAACCTCGGCCTCCTCTATTATAATTATTTGCACCTCGTCGATAATAGAGTAGAGTGTTACTTTGACCTGTTATCTCTGTGCAACTGTTTAAAAATTTGAAGATGGCATCATTCATGTTTGTAAATGTGCCTGATTGCATGATAAGTTTTACCTTATCAATGGAGCAATTCTGTGTCATTGCTTTTACAGCTGTTGTAGTGCTGTATTTATTTGCTAAGGACTGGCTGAGACCTTCACTGATATAGACACCTTCAAGGGCCTTTGTCAGTTTCTCCACCTCTTGGGTGTATTGGTTGGCCGTTTATTTCT
>NW_001845071.1:4447-5915 GCF_000001215.4 Drosophila melanogaster | reverse complement strand
AAACCGACTCAGGCAGTTCCAAAAAGGCTTCAATCCTTCGAGACTTATGTTATAAGGAGAACCATCCGGTAAGATTGTGCCCGCGTTTTCTTCAAATGTCGTTGACTCGCGCTCCGGCTATATAAAAAAGAAGCAGCTAAGTCTCGAATTGTTTTGCCAGAGGTCACCAGCTACGTGACTGCACAAGCACACACAGCTGCTTTACATGTAAGGGCAGGCACCACACGCTGCTGCATCGCAGCCCCCCAAATTCCGAAATGCGAGAACGCCTGTTCAACCTCATCAAGTTGCCATTCCGCAACACCCAGACCCAAGTCTCCGGGTTAAATCGTTCGGTCTCCGCGAAATCCTCGAAGCTGTGTCACTTCGGGTTTTGCTCTCCTACTAAGCCAGGTCTACAGTTAGACACTGAAGCGTACGTCCTTCCGGAGCTCTCAGGCAAACTGCCCTCCTATCCGATCCCTCGGAATTCTTTCCTGCCCGCACTCCGCTGGGCAGATCCTACCTTTTTTGAGAGCTCTCAAATTGATGTACTTATCGGGGCTGACATTCTACCATCCATAATGATGGATGGCACCCGACAAAATATTTGCGGCTCGCTCCTGGGCCAAGAAACTATTTTCGGGTGGGTGCTAACGGGGCCGATTTCCAAGGGTAAGCCGAAACGGGTCGCATCCTTCACGACCCAGGTGCACCAAATAGGCGACCCTGATTCGCTCGACACGGCTTCTCAGCAAGTTCTGGGAGGTGGAGGATCTCCAGTAAAGATGGTAAAAGAGTCGGACTCCTATTGTGAAAGGAACTTCCTCCAAACCACAACAAAATACGCAAGCGGGAGGTACGTGGTGACGCCCCCGTTCCGGAACCCCGAGAATACCGGATCCGATTTAGGATATTCAAGGTCCATTGCGTTAGCTCAGTTTCTTAGAAACGAAAATCGTTTAAAAAGAGACTTTCTCTTAAAAGAGCAATATGACAGCGTGATCCAGGAGTACATGGATCTGGGTCATATGAAAGAAGTTCCGCCGACTCACAATTCTCCCTCGTATCATCTTCCTCATCACGCGGTAGTTAAGCCCGAAAGCACCACTACAAAGGTTCGCGTTGTATTCAACGCTTCAAGTCCGTCGGCAAATGGGATCAGCTTAAATGATATCCTTCATGCTGGTCCAGTCCTACAATCCGATCTAACGATCTAGGTCCTGAAATGGCGTTATTTTCAATACGTCTTCAGTTCAGACATTACGAAAATGTATCGTCAGATCTGGGTCGATCCAAAACATACCCCGTTTCAAAGAATTCTGTTCCGAAACAAAGTCCGACGAATTCTATTTCGTTCCCCCCGAAATAGTTGTGGAACCCTCCTATACAAAGCGAGAAGTTTTATCCCAAATCGCTAGGTTGTTCGATCCTGCCGGGTGGCTCGCGCCGTTCATAATCCGTTCAAAAATGTTCATGCAGGAGATTT
>NW_001845071.1:2086-3866 GCF_000001215.4 Drosophila melanogaster | reverse complement strand
TCTATTGGCACGGACCAGAGTGGCTGCAAGGGCCCCGAGAGCTATGGCCAGCACAAAGCGACACTCTTCCAGTGACAGAGCTAGAGCAGCGCGCGGTCAAAGTGCATTTTGTCAAGGCCCCGTCCATCGACTTTCTCGAACGTTTCTCCAAATTGGACAAGGCCCTGCGAGTTCTGGTCTATGTTCAACGCTTCCTTAAACGCTGCCGCAAAGGTTCGTTCTTGCCCAATTCACGCCCCACAAGTGAAGAGATCCGAGTGGCAGAACGAACTCTGACCTCCATTGCGCAGCGTAGAGCATATGGCCAAGAGCTTCAGCATCTGACCGAGAGAAGGCCTCTTCCAGTGTCAAGTCCTTTGGTGAATTTGTTCCCGTTCATTGACCAACACGGCCTTTTAAGGGCGTGCGGCCGTCTCACTGCCTCCAAAACCCTGCAATATGATGAGAATATATGTTCATCCGATTATTCTCCCCTATGACTGTAGACTGTCGCGCATCATCGTCCAATTTACTCACAACATTACTCTTCATGGCGGTAGTCAATTGATCGTACGCCTGATCCGATCGAAGTATTGGATTCCTAAAATCAAGAATCTGGTGAAGGCTGTGGTCACTCCGTGTAAGATTTGCACGATTTACAAGAAGAGACTCCAAACACAGCTGATGGGCGATTTCCCGTCAGATAGAGTCTCCTTCTCGAGGGCGTTCACCTACACGGGTATCGACTATGCCGGCCCTTTCGAAATAAAAAATTATACAGGGAGAGCGTGTCTCAAAACGAAGGGATATGTTTGTGTGCTCTTCCACGAAGGCTATCCATTTGGAACCCACTTCCGATCTAACAACCGAGAAATTTCTAGCGGCCTTTGCTCGTTTAGTAGCGAGGCGCGGTTGTCCTCAGCGGGTCCATTCGGGTAATGGTAAGACCTTTGTGGGGGCGGCAACTTTGATTTCCAGGGACTTTCTGCAAGCCATCAAAGAGTCCGTGACTGATGCATATAGCCATCAGGGACTCGTATGGCGGTTCATCCCACCAGGGGCTCCACAAATAGGTGGGGTTTGTGGGAAGCAGGGGTGAAAAGCTTCAAAACCCTTCAAATTTGAGGAGCTGGCGACGCTTTTCGCTAAGATTGAGGCTTGCCTCAACTCTAGACCCCTCTCCCCTATGTCCGAAGATCCCTCAGATTTGCTGGCCCTCACACCAGGATATTTCCTTATTGGAGGGCCGTTGCTTTCCACGGCGGAACCCGAGATAAAGGACGAAGCCAAGTCGATAATAAATCGATGGCAACACCTCAAGGCACAACATCAGCAGTTTAGTGCACGGTGGAAAGAGGAGTATCTTAAAGAACTCCATAAACGAAACAAATGGCAATTTACGACCAGGAACCTCCAAGCCGACGATATGGTAGTTGTCAAGGAGGACAATCTACCACCGAACGAATGGCGGCTCGGCAGAATCGTTTCTGCCTTTCCAGGAGCCGACGACCGTATTCGAGTCGTTGAGATCCGTACGTCTCGCGGCACAATAAAACGCCCTGTCCACAAAGTTATTCTGCTACCGATGGAGGACAAAGAGTCCTACGTTCCTAGGGATTAGGGCACTTCCCCCATTCCGGGGCCCAAATAGTAGTCGGCTCATACTAAGCTTTTTCATTTCTTTTATTGGCAGACTTACTCACTTCCTCCAATAATGGCTCCTCGTCCTCGTGCCACCCAGTCGTTGGAGAGCAGACGTACTTCGAGGTATTAAATCCTACCGCTGCCGAGTCTGCTCTGG
>NW_001845071.1:0-2066 GCF_000001215.4 Drosophila melanogaster | reverse complement strand
CTGCCGAGTCTGCTCTGGAATCCATCCTCTTCGAAAGTGCAAGAGGTTCCAAAAACTGAGCGCTGAAAAGCGCCTTCGGGCAGTACTTATTAATAAGTACTGCTCGAACTGCCTCGCCCATCAGCACTCAGGAGGAGACTGCCGCAGCCAAGAGGGATGCAAGAAGTGTGGAGGAGACCACCACACTCTACTCCACATGCACGAGGTCCTCCCCGCTCCGACCCCGGCAGCGCTACCAGCTCCGACGCTCAGACAGCGCCATCCCGCTGCACCTCGTCCAGTCTGAATTTCCCGCACTCCGCCACCAGCCCCAGGCGCCAACAATCGCCCGCGTCCGAAGGCCTCCATCGCGTCTCCGGCGGTGGCAACGGGGCAACAGAAGGCTGTCCCCATCCTGCCTACAGCCATCGTCGTGCTGGACACGGGCTCGAAGACCTTCGAGACCGGGGCCATGATCGACCCATGCATGCCGGTGAGCAGCATCGACCGGTCGTTGGCGGCTGCGTTCCGGCTGGGAGACGACGAGGTCTGCTCGGTGACACTCCAGTCCCGAACAAGCACCTTCCGACTCAACGTCGTCCTGAAGATCGGACCCAGCCTAAGGATCCGGACACCCATCCGAGCTCTGAGCGTCGCCGCCAGGGCCAAGTTTGACAGTGTTCGTCTCGCGGACGAGCGCTTCCACCGGCCGGCCTCCATCTCCCTCGTGTTGGGATCAGATGTATATGCCAATTTGATCCAACCGGGGTTCCTAAAAATTGAGGATGGGTTGCCCGTCGCGCAGAACACAGTGTTCGGATGGACCGTTTCTGGAGCGTGCACGGAATGAAGAGGCCGATCCTGCTGTCTAGCGGGCCAGGGATACCTTTGCCTACGCAAGGGGGGGGAGAATGTTCACGCCAGAAGGGCGCAAACAGTTGAGCGGCAGTGTAAGCGGCCAATGCTTGTACTCAAAGCTCCTCCACGGCTCGCAAGCACCGCTGCTCGCGCTCTCCTTCTCTCCTCTCGTTCTCCTCCCTTCCCGCAAGGTCTTCACCACTCCGCGGTCCCGCGGTGTTTCCAATGTTAGGTTTAAGTTAGTCTTAATTTACAAGTGCGAGAATAAAGTGCAACCCAAGTGAAGGCGATCCCGGGCGTTTCATTTCTGGAGGAATTAACCGCAACAACAAACAATTCCGCCCACTCCACTTCAGTGTGTGTCTGGAGGTGTAGAGGCCTTGGCTGCAGCAACAAGTGTTTCCTCTATCGATTTGACCAGGCGATCACCATCCTCGTCGGTGAGTACTCTTTGGGTTGGCTCCATGTGAGTACAAACATATTTCGCGTACCTTGTCCAGTTGGTCCTGTTGCCTGTCAGCCTGTAAGGTCGCTCAGTTATATGTGGTCGGTGCCAGAGAGTAAGTGGAACTGGAGAGTGATCAGATGATAGTTCTGCAAGTGACTCGGCCGTAATATTATTTCTTGGAATCTTTCTTGTTATTGCGAAGTCAATGAGATCCGGGTAGCTTATTTGGATCTGCTCGAAAAACATGACGCGCTTCGATCATCTTCCTCTTCTCATAGCTATACAGTCGATATGCCTTTGCCGTTTTGGAGTAGCCAACCAGTATATGCTCCTCACCCTTCGCAAACTTCGTCTTATGTGTCTTGTTTAACACAATGGCGTCGGCACCAAAGACACGGAGGTGTCTTCCACCAATGGGCGGCACTGTTAGCTGCCTTTTAATGCCATGACTGATAATAAATTGTTCAAACGAGCCACTTAAATTTTCACTACCATTGTCATTTCCCAAGATTTTAAATTTTTTACCCGTTTGATTTTCAACAAATGATTTGTATTCTTTAATTTAAATTCAAAAACTTCATAGATTTCATAAAATACACCGTTACTTATCTGGATTTGTCATCAATAAAGGTCACAAAGTAACGTGCACCACCATTTGATTTTCTATTAATTGGGCCACAAATATCGGTATGCTAAACCCAGAATTTCTTTTGCACCATTCTCACTGGCCTTTGCCTTTGTTTTACACTAATTTTGCCTTTTGCACACGACACACAGGCAA
>NW_001846910.1:0-1091 GCF_000001215.4 Drosophila melanogaster | reverse complement strand
TGCCAAAACCCGGTGGACTGCCGGGAACTGCCGTCACATAGGACAACCTTCGGGGCATTATATGCTCTCGAATGCTTGCCCGATATACGGAGCGTTGCTAGCGAGGGTGCAAGCTAGACACTAATGTTTAGCTTCATCCAAGCGAACTGTGGCCGAGGCAGAGCTGCGACCATCAAGCTCGGAGTCCGACTCAGGAGATCGGAGTTGATGTTTGCTCTGGTGCAGGGCCCGTATCTTGGCGGGGATGAAATGGATGTGCTGCCTGAAGGAATGAGGGTTTTCACCGACCGGCGAGGGAAGGTAGCCTAGTGGATCATCAGGAAGCCATCTGCATGCCAGTGGAAACCCTTACCACAGATTATGGCGTATGTCTGGTCGTTAAAGGGAGTTTTGGCTCAATCTTCCTTTGCGCCGCAAGCTAACTACAGATTTCTTTCGAAGCACCCGGACAAAGCCAATCCAACGTCCGAACACAAGCAAGCGTTTTGTTAACGCAATCCTGCATGAAGATGATTCCGAAGATCAGTCTGAGGAAGAACAGGACTGCGATGAATCAGGTCACGGTTACCAGAATTGCCTTAAGACACGCCGTATTATTTGTTATGGTTGCGGAACACCGGAGGTCTATAAACCCAACTGCGCAAAATGTAAATCGACATCGGAAAACTCTCAGCAGGGCATTCGTTAGCCTCGAATATACAAACTGAACCAAATTCTGTGGCAAATGATGTTCATTCCATTCTGCCCTCAACTCAACCTGACGTAACATTATCCCAAACTTTTAATCCATATCATTTGCAAGTGCTGGAGTATGAAAATCGTAAATTGCAAATATTTAGGGAAAATTCACTTCATAATCGAAAACACCGATCATCACGGCGAATTCGTAAGTTTTGGATTCGTAAACGATCATTCAACCGTTTTACGATTTCATCAATTGTTCAAAATAAGAACGATATTCGACCTTTCACACACATTGACATATTTGGTCAATCGCATTTAGCTCTCGTAGACAGTGGCGCCAACAAAAGTGTTATAGGTGGTGAGCTAGCACAACAATTAATATCAAGCAAGCCATTTAATAAATTTAA
>NW_001845056.1:5374-6396 GCF_000001215.4 Drosophila melanogaster | reverse complement strand
TCATACCCTCCACATCGATCACTTGGGGCCCATGGATTCAACGTCAAGGGGCTACAAATACATATTTGCAATCGTAGATGGATTTTCCAAATTCGTCTGGCTTTTCACCACTAAGAGCACCGGCACCGATGAAGTTGTAAAAAAGTTGGAGGAATGGTCTAATATTTTTGGTCAGCCGTTACGCATTATCAGTGACAGGGGCGTGGCATTTACCTCAAACAGATTTGAAGAATATACCAAGTCAAATGGTACAAGAACACGTTTGGACAACAACAGGAGTTGGTCGCGTCAACGGTCAGATAGAGCGAGTCAACAGATGGATTCTATCAATAATCAGTTATCAGTTATGAAAATGTTTCATCCCGCAATATACTGATGATCACTTTGGTGTTTAACTTTTTCACAGCTTTTAAAAAGGTAAATTTGGAAAAGTGATCCAGAATAATCAATATACCAATGTGGCCGGATTTCTATCTGGGAAATGGGCTGATAAAATCAAGATAAAGTCTTTGAAAAATTGTATCGCTTTGCACTTGTGCTCCCATTGGTGGTTTTAAAGAACGATTGGTATATTTAGTGGTCTGACACGTCTCGCAATTTCGAATGTAATCACGAACGTTGATAACCATGTTTGGCCAGTAAAAATGCCGTGTAATACGCTCTAAGCATTTAGCCATTCCACAATGTGCAGATGTTGGTTGATCATGAGCCGAACTCATTACGCTATGACGCAACGACTCAGGTACAAGCAATTTCGAGCAATCGTCTGGTGAAACGTCAGTACAATTGGGGAATATTGCACGATGCTAAATATAATCGTCAATGACTTGAAAATCAGGTCATTTTAGAGACACTTATTTATCTCTGAGAGCAGAGTACTCTTTCGATTGAAATGCACTGGAAGATAAATCAATTTCGGGATGGATTTCAAGGTCTATTGCAGCAATATTGTCAACATCCTCGAACGATCGAGACAAAGCGTCCGCAACCACATTTTCTGTTCCCTTGCGATGCTCGATTTC
>NW_001845056.1:0-5054 GCF_000001215.4 Drosophila melanogaster | reverse complement strand
GGAATTATCACATTGAGCTAGAACTGCACCCACTCCATGTAGGGAAGCATCACACTGCAGGATAAATGGTTTGTCATAATTGGGGTGAATCAAAAGCTTCTTGAGCATGAGCATTCCAACTGAAGGATTTGCCACGCAACTGTTCTGTAAGATTGAAAATGACTGTGGAGTAATTAGATATGAATCGCTGGTACCAACCAGTCATACCAAGAAATCGTCTTAGTTGTTTTTGGGTCTTTGGAACTGGAAATTCGCTCACAGCAGCGATTTTATTTGGATTTACTTGTAGTGTGCCTTTGCCCACCAGGTAACCGAGATAGTCTACTGTTTTCAGGCAGAACTGACTTTTCTGGACATTAATTGTCAATCCAGCTTTACGCAATTGGGTGGCTACTTCGGACAAATGCGGAAGATGGTCTTCGAAATTGTTTGACAAAACCAGCAAAGCGTCGAGGTAGACTAATACATGCGATTTTAATTGATAGGGTATAACGAGGTCCATCAAACGGCACATGGTTTGTGGAGCGTTTGACAATCCAAAAGGCATTCTCTTGAACTGATAAAGGGGACTATTTGGAACGGTGAAAGCAGTCTCGGCACGGGATTCTTGATCTAAACAGATCTGCCAAAAGGCATCTTTAAGGTCAATTTTGGAAATGCAATGTACCGGTGGAAGACGACTTAGCAGTCCATCCATAATTGGGATTGGGTATGCGTCCTATACTGTGACTGCATTTAATTTTCTTGCATCGAGACAAAATCGCACCTTGGAGATTACCAAGGCGATGAAGGTGCCTCTTCAATGACATCCATCTTAATCATGCGATCGATTTCTATACACAAAAGTTTTTCTTTAGCAGGCGAAAGTGGATAAAATCGTTGTTTGATTGGTTTCGCATTCGATGTATCGATATTGTGCTCTATCAGGTTAATCAAACCTAAGCCCTCGTTCTCGAACGATGAGAAAAGTCTATTACTTTCTGCAATTTTGATTTTTGTGAATCCGACAATCGTACGCGAGTAGAGTCTTCTTCGGGTTCAAAGTTGATTTCGTTGATCGAAACTGTTTGCTTAATAGAAATTCCAAACGTATACCAGAAATCCATTCCTCATATTACGCTTTGCTTAATGGAAGGAACTATTAAGAATTCGAAGTTATTATCAACTGAGTTGTAAGTCAAGGGAATTTGTATAGTGCCTGCAACATTTTGCGTTTGGCCATCAGCAGTTCGTACAACCGATTTAAATTTAGTAAATGGCTTGGTTGATATTAATTGTTGTGCTAGCTCACCACCTATAACACTTTTGTTGGCGCCACTGTCTAGGAGAGCTAAATGCGATTGACCAAATATGTCAATGTGTGTGAAAGGTCGAATATCGCTCTTATTGTGAATGATTGATGAATTCGTAAAACGGTTGAATGATCGTTTACGAATCCAAAATTTGCGAATTCGCCGTCATGATCGATGTTTTCGATGCAATTTACGATTTGCATACTCCAGCAATTGCACATGATTTGGATTAAAAGTTTGGGTTATTGTTACGTAAGGTTGAGTTGAAGGCCGAATGGAATGAACATCATTTGCCACAGAATTTCTGTTCGTATTTTCTGTTCTGTTTGTATTTTCGAGGCTAACGGCGGACATCCGTTTTGTTCGCACAACGAATGCCCCGCTGGGAGTTTTCCGATGCCGATTTACATTTTGCGCAGTTAGGCTTATACACCTCCGGTGTTCCGCAACCATAACAAAAAATACGGCGTGTCTTAAGGCAATTCTGGTAACCGTGACCTGATTCATCGCAGTTCCAGTACTTAATTTTCTCAGAAGTCCTAATGACACAAATCTCGTCCTCGGCATCCTGTTCTTCCTCAGACTGATCTTCGGAATCATCTTCATGCAGAATTGCGTTAACAAAACGCTTGCTTGTGTTCGGACGTTGGATTGGCTGTGTCCGGGTGCTTCGAAAGAACTCTTCGTGACGTTGACATTCCTTACGCAATGTTCCTAAGTTTGGGGTGTCTATGTGCAGTAATTCGTGCTTGATCTCTGGTTTGAGATTATGACGAACTTCTACAGTAATCTCACTGTCCTGCATTGGTTCACGAAGGGAATCTGCAATGGAAAGCATTGCATCCAAAAAGTCATCAAAATTTTCTGTGCTACCCTGTTTGCGGCGACGGATAGCTATTTTAATTTCACGATCAGATCAAGATCAGAGATCTTGATATCTTTTCTTTAAACGCCTGCATAACACCTTCCACCGATCTATAAACACGCCAATAAAATGTTAATTCCGGTCCTGCAAACAGTAAATTAGCGAATTGGGAAAGAAGTTCGAAGTTTCCGTTCAGGCTCTGCGAAGTGAGACAATTTACGCGGTAAATAAAATCATCAATGGCAACGTCATTGGCTGAACCGTTGAATTTAATACGCCAATTTGATATAATGTTGGAAATCCTATCAGGTCTATCCAAAGAAAGATCACTTCGATCGCTACGAAAGTCTGGTGAAGTCCTAACATGTGGATTGTTATTTCTTTCTGAGTTTATTTCGGGAACGTCTCGACCGCAATTATTTTGTATGTCTTGCTGCAGCTCACTCTGTCCATTATTTACAAGTGTGGATTTATTCAATTGAGTGAACGCCATAGTGATTTGTTCTGTCACTGATTGTAGCATGCCTGCTTGAAAGGCCTGCATTGAACCCGGTCTTCTGTCACAACTCTGGAATCTGAACTATCCCCGCTACAAATTTCCTGTTGGGAATTTGGATCAGACATCTCATTCTGCTTGGCTGTATTCCGAGAACCTGAACGGGTCATCATTTTGTTACCTTGAGATTTAGTTGACAAAGGCAAATGAGATCCTACCTCGGATTGAGAACATGGCTGCCCACATATGGGGCATTTGTCATGGTTCTTGAGGTAATTGTCAAGGCAATGTTTGTGAAAAGAATGTTTACAACGGGTTTCAACCAAATCCAGATTACGTACTGACCCGCTACAGAAGGTCTCTACGTCAACTAAATTTTCATTACTTCGCATCATCATTTTCGAAGCTTCTAGAATACAAACTGGTGAATATATAAAGTCTAACAATTCCTCTCCTTAGAACAAGAAAAATAAGTGATAAGATCAAACGATCAATAGTAGGCAAAAACCGTAAGATCCAACGATCAAAGATAAGCGAAAAAAGATAATGAGTAAGCGCTAAGATCCAACGATCAACGCTAAGCGACAAAAAGATAAAAGTTAAGCGACCAAAAAAAAAAATAAATGAGGGTCTTACCCTGAGTAGCAAAGCAGGTTGTATAATTCGATAGGTACGAAAAGCTAACGGGGTGTGCATACAGAGTTGTAAAATAAATGTCATTCATTTATTTATGAACTCTTACCGCTTAGAAGAGTAACTAGCCGAATCTATCCAGCTAGAAAAATCTCGATCCTAAATGATGAGAAGGTAATTTTTGAATAGTGAAATCCTGGTATAGAACCGACTTTGAATCAGAACTATAATTCCTAAGAATCAATTACTCAAATTAGAATGTTTTTTTTAAACAATATTGTTCGATTATTACCGAACTGATAGAAAAAAAAAAACATATAAAAGCATAACATTTCCTCCGGTATGGCTCCGGAACTCTCCAGACTCACCATAAATTCCAGGACGGAATATGAAATACCTAACTGAAACAAAAAGTGGATGGATTGTTTATTAACGGGAAGCTCGGCTGTCAAACGACAAGTGCCATCATCGGGTTGGCCCCACGTTCGGGCGCCAATTATAACTTGAACGGCAGAAGGCCACGTTTCTCCTCCCATGACACGCCCATCCAGAAGCGGCTGAATAAATGGCGCCGAAACACAAATAAGAACCCCAAAAAGGGTAGGATCGCTTCAAAGGACAAGGCAAAGCCACGACCTTTATCCAGGACAAGCAACGTAGCGCAAAGACATCTGGAAAACTACAAGGACGTGCTCCGAAAGGAAAGGAGTAAAGAAAATGACCAGGAACACGAAAAAAATACTTCTAATCCCATGCAAGTCGGCAATGACAGCACGCCGACTCCCACAAAAAAGCTTCTCGGACGGAAGGAAATCCGGCTACTTTAAATGATTTTATTAACAATGTCGAGGAAATACTCCTCCTGATTAGAGGCACGGATAAAACTCCGTATGGCCAATTTTTATTGAGAGCTATAAGGAACAAGATATATAAGGGAAAAACATATGAGTTGTTAATATCTTCCGGCACAGGTTTAAACTGGGGCAACATTAGAGAGGCCTTGATAGGAAAATTTGACGACAAAAGGGACAAAGAAGCCTTAAGTTTTGAATTACACGGACGAATTTTACGATCAAATTCTATACTTTAAGGCAACGCAGGGAAGAATTGTGGAAAACAAAGGGATAGAATCGTTCGCACTAAAAAACTTAAAGGAATCTTTCGACAAAACTTGCCTTGCGCATTAGGGGCCCATTAGGGGCCACTGTAAGAACTTCCAAACTTAGAAGTCTATGATGTATATATTATATGTGTGTAATTATGTCTTGCTCTAGAAGTTTATTAATTTGGTCCTTTATTTCAGTCTTTTCTGAAGGGCTGTATCTGAAGAGTCTTTTGTGTACCGGTACTTGGTCAGTTGTTTTAATCTGATGGTTGACCTTCTTTGACCTCCCTATAATATATAATATATAATATATAATATATAATATATAATATATAATATATAATATATAATATATAATATATAATATATAATATATAATATATAATATATAATATATAATATATAATATATAATATATAATATATAATATATAATATATAATATATAATATATAATATATAATATATAATATATAATATATAATATATAATATATAATATATAATATATAATATATAATATATAATATATAATATATAATATATAATATATAATATATAATATATAATATATAATATATAATATATAATATATAATATATAATATATAATATATAATATATAATATATAATATATAATATATAATATATAATATATAATATAT
>NW_001845278.1:0-3373 GCF_000001215.4 Drosophila melanogaster | reverse complement strand
AATAGCGACGAAAACGAAGTTTGCGACAGCGAAGACGGCGGCGGTGAGAAAATGAACAAAGAATGTGGCAAGAATAAACGAAATACAGTGGGACAAGCTGTGCAAAATATGGATTTGTTATTGGGTAGGCAACCGAGGCAGTAAATGAATTTTCGGGAGATACTTGTGCGCGCAAATGGATCTTACAGGTAAAAAACATAGCCAGCGTATAACCGTATATAAAGATGTTGATTGTCAGTAAGATAAAAGGAAAAGCATGCATGTGGTTGCATGCAGATCCAGAACGTGTATTGCTACCAACGGAGCAGTTGGCGGCTGAGCTAATATCAATGTTTGGTGAGAGGAAGTCGAAGTTAGAAACAAGGCGAAAATTTGAGGAACGAAAGTGGACAGCGAGCGAAAGCTTTGTTGCTTATGCAGACGATAAGGTGATGCTTGGACATGGAATAAAAATGGATAAGGAAGAATTGGTGGCGCTCCTAATTGAAGGTATTCCGAATCAAATGCTACGTAACCAAGCCCGTATCCAATGCTTTGAAGATATCCAGCACATAAAGAAGGCATTTGCGGAAGTGAAACTACCGAAAGTGGATGAAGCAGACAAGAAGGTGGCATCGGTGAACAATAATAGCAGCACACTCTTGCGTTGTTTCAATTGTAATTCGAAGGGACACTGGGCCAAAGAGTGCAGGAAGCCAAAGCGCGAAAAAGGGTCATGCTATGCCTGTGGTGAGATGGGGCACTTTGCAGCAAAGTGCCTGAAAAACAAGAATGGGGATGAAAACAATTACGTAAGATATTTTGAAATTAATTTTATGAACAATGCTAAATCAAAATTTATTACAGCATGCCTCATAGACACGGGAAGCCCCATGTCGTTCATAAAAATTGGTAAAGTACCCAAAGATGTTATTGGAGTACCAGTTTTAAGTTCATTTTACGGATTAAACAAAAGTCCCTTGAAAACATATGGAAAAATATTGTGTTACATTATGAAAAATTTGAATAAAATACACTTTAATTTAATAATGGTGGCAAACGAGTCTATGAATCATGATGTAGTATTGGGAAGAGATTTTATGGAAGCATGTAATTTAATCTTGAATCTGGACACCTTGAAAATGATTACAGTGGATAAAATTGAAAGTCGATGTAACAAGAAAAGCGATAAAATGTTAAAGGAAGAAAATATGTACAACAATAGTAAAACAGTTAGCGATAGTGTTAGTCAAGGTAGTAGTAAAAGTCAAATGAGTAGTGAGACGGTTAAAAATAAATTAGAGAAAGCTGTCAATGCTGAAATAAGCAAAGTGGAGAGGGAAATGTTAGAAATTAATGTTATAGATGACTCAATTGATTACAAAATAGGTGATCATGTGGATCATTGTATAAAATGTCAATTTAGCGAAGATTAAATGACCTAAAACCGTTTAGTTGTTCTCCTAGAAGATTAGCATATACTGAAAAAGAAAAGCTGCAGATTATCTTAGATGAATATCTAAAAAACGGAATTATTAAATCGAGTGATTCAGAGTATGCATCTCCGATAGTGTTAGTGAAAAAGAAAACAGGAGACCTAAGATTATGTGTTGATTACAGAAAACTTAACAAAACAATGGTCAAAGATAATTATCCTTTACCATTGATTGATGATCTGTTCGATAGATTAGTAAATAAAACGATATTCTCGAAGTTAGATCATAAACATGGATACTTTCATGTTTTTGTTAATAAGGAATCAATATACATCTTTTATGACGCCTTTAGGACAGTTTGAATTTTTAAGGATGCCAATGGGGCTGAAAAATGCACCGGCGCTCTTTCAGAAATTTATTAATAGAATTTTCGAGGATATGATAAGGCAGGATAAAGTTATTATATATATGGATGACATTATGATAGCTAGCAAAGGAATTAAGGAACATATGGAAGTACTTAGGGAAGTTTTTGACAGGTTGACGAGGAACAAATTAGAGCTGAGAATGGATAAATGTGAGTTTCTGAAATCGAGTGTACAATATTTAGGATTTTTAATAACAAGTAAGGGAATACAGGCCAATGACAAGGGAATAGAAGAAATTAGAGATTTTCCAGTACCAGATAAGCTTTTTAGGATTGTGTTCATATTTTAGAAGATTTATTAAGGGTTTTTCAACGATTGCAAAACCTTTATATGACTTATTTAAGAAAGACAAAGAATTTTCGTTTGAAGAAAAAGAGTTAGAATGTTTTGAGATACTTAAGAAAAAGTTAGTGGAAGCTCCAGTGTTAGGGTTATATTGTTATAAGGATGAAATGGAGTTACATACAGATGCAAGTGCACAAGGTTTTGGTGCAGTGTTATTGCAAAAGAAAGAGGATATTAAATGGCACCCTATATTTTATTACTCGAAAGCCACAACAAAGGATGAGGCCAAATATCATAGTTTTGAACTTAAAACATTGGCCATCGTGTATGGATTAAGAAGATTTAGAATCTATGTACAGGGAAAGAGATTTAAAATTGTTTCGGATTGCAACGCATTAAGTCTAGCGTTAAATAAAGTAGAATTAAACCCTAGGATTGCGAGGTGGGCATTAGAACTATTAGAGTACGATTTTGAGGTAGTTCATAAAGCAGGAAAGCATATGCAACATGTAGATGCATTGAGCAGAAATACGAACATATTAGTGATAGAAACTAATAGTTTTGAAGATAATTTAATTATTTGTCAAGCAAGAGATGAAAAGTTGAAAGATATTAGGAAAAAGTTAGAGAAAACGGAAGATAAAATTTTTGAAATGAGAAATGGTGCACTTTATAGGAAGGCAAACGGTGGAAGATTGTTGTTTTGTGTACCAGAAGAAATGGTAGAAAAAATTTTATATAAATATCACAATGAATTAGGTCACTTAGGGAGAGATAAGGTTAAAGATGCAATTGGTAAGATTTACTGGTTTTCGAATATGAAAGAAAAAGTTGTTAGGCATATAGGAAATTGTTTGAGATGTGTGACATTTTCACCGAAGTCGGGAAAAGAAGAAGGAATGCTGCATAGCATCCCAAAGGGAAATGTGTCGTTTGAGATAATACACATCGATCATTACGGACCAGTAGATAACGGTAGAATAAAGAAACCTCTGTTTGTAATAATAGATGGATTCACTAAATATGTTAGGTTATACGCAACAAAAACAACGAACACAAAGGAAGTGATTCTAGCGTTAAAGGATTATTTTAGATCATATAGCAGGGCGAAATTTATAGCATCAGATAGGGAGACCTGCTTTACATCCGAAGATTTTGCAAAATTTATGGGAGAGTATAATATTAAACACATAAAGATAGCGACAGGTTCACCCCAGGCCAATGGACAGGTAGAAAGAATCGATA
>NW_001846104.1:0-1446 GCF_000001215.4 Drosophila melanogaster | reverse complement strand
TCGAACCGCGGGGTCAGGACAGTGATGCGGCTACGTAAAAGCGGCCAAGCGAAGAACCTCCTACCTTCAATTTCAGCTTGGATAATATTTACTGCATCAAACTACAGTTCACATTTTTATGAAGTCTACTGACCTGTGATTGCCCCAGTCGAATCTTGGGGTCTGGCGACAAGGCGGCGGCGAGATGGCTGCGCCAAACAACGATCTTTTTGGCTTAAAAAATATTTTTTTATTGCCGGGAAACCCGCGCCGGACTTTATCTCGCGCACCAATGTTGTCGAAGAAACGCAGTACGATAATTTTTCCCGCGACACGAAAATACTTATGCCCGCAAGTTACAACTTTTCAAAACGCACTTTCACAACTTGACTCATCGACTGTGTTTAGATATTGAGCTGCTCATGAGCAGCTCATCCAAGGTCAGAACCGCCGTACCCACAGCGCGGTAGAAATGATCTTTGACCGTTTTCACCGCTGCTTCCCAAAGTCCACCGAAATGGGGCGACCGTGGAGGCATGAACCGCCAGTCAATCGACTCCGAAAGGCAAAAATTCTGAACGGAGCTTTGATGCTCGCTGCTGAGAAATAACCTTCGAAGTTCCAGAAGTTCATTTTTGGTGCCAAATTGACCAAATTTACTTCGGCCTCCGCCGGATGCATATGAACCTCTTGAGTCCGCACAGAAACGCAACTGTCGAGAGATCCTTGATCAGCTCCAGGTGCACTGCCTTGGTTGCAAAGCATATAAATACCCAGACGTAGCAGACGGGCTTGTTGCGAGTATCCGACTTGTGAAAGAAGGGTCCGCAGAAGTCTATACCAACAACCTCAAAAGCGTGAGATCCTTCCAAGCGCTCCAGCCGCGGCTTAATCCGAAAACATCTGATGCACCTGTTCACAGCCTTGGTAACCGTCTTCTTCCCCCCAATAGGCCAATATTGGGATCGAATTGCACCCAGAAGAGCTCGAGGTCCGGCATGAAGATTGCTTTCATGGTAATGCGAAATAATGTAGAGGCGACTGAAGCAGTAGGCGATAAAGTCTCGATGAATAATCGATAGTGGGATTGCAGTCAGCTTGGTCACACCAATGTAAAGTCATACTAGATGCAGTATGAAGTAGTTGGAATATACCAGAAGGGATGCAACTCTTATAAGCTGCACCCGATAAGTTTGGGATAATTCGGTTATAGGAAAAAGTATGGTTCAGCTGATCGTGATTTCCGCCGATGGCCTACATCTCTGCTTGGGTTTCCTGTTAGGTTTTTTCTTAATAGAACAGTCGATGACTCAAGTTGTGGAAGTGCGTTTTGTGAAGTACTAACTTGCGGGCATAAATATTTTCTTGTCGCGAGAGATATTATCGTACTGCGTTTCTTCGATAATAGTGGTGCGCTAGATAAGTCCGACGCGTGTTTCCCGGCAGTGAATAACGATATTTTTTTAG
>NW_001846829.1:0-1114 GCF_000001215.4 Drosophila melanogaster | reverse complement strand
CGATCTTCAGAACGACGTTGAGTCGGAAGGTGCTTGTTCGGGACCGGAAGTGTCACCGAGCCAGACCTCGTTGTCTCCCAGCCGGGTGATGGGCAGCCGGAACGCAACCCGCCAACGACCGGGTCGATGCTGCTCACCGGCAATGCATGGGTCGATCATGGCCCCGGTCTCGAAGGTCTTCGAGCCCGTGTCCAGCACGACGAATGGCTGTAGGCAGGATGGGGACAGCCTTCTGCTGCCCCGTTGCCACCGCCGGAGACGCGACGGAGGCCTTCGGACGCGGGCGATTGTTGGCGCCTGGGGCTGGTGGCGGAGTGCGGGAAATCCAGACCGGACGAGGTGCAGCGGGATGGCGCTCTCTGCGCGTCGGAGCTGGTAGCGCTGCCGGGGTCGGAGCGGGGAGGACCTCGTGCATGTGGAGTAGAGTGTGGTGGTCTCCTCCACACTTCTTGCATCCCTCTTGGCTGCGGCAGTCTCCTCCTGAGTGCTGATGGGCGAGGCAGTTCGAGCAGTACTTATTAATAAGTACTGCCCGAAGGCGCTTTTCAGCGCTCAGTTTGTGGATGGATTCCAGAGCAGACTCGGCAGCGGTAGGATTTAATACCTCGAGTACGTCTGCTCTCCAACGACTGGGTGGCACGAGGACGAGGAGCCATTATTGGAGGAAGTGAGTAAGTCTGCCAATAAAAGAAATGAAAATGCTTAGTATGAGCCGACTACTATTTGGGCCCCGGAATGGGGGAAGTGCCCTAATCCCTAGGAACGGAGAACTCTTTCTCCTCCATCGGTAGCAGAATAACTTTGTGGACAGGGCGTTTTATGGTGCCGCGAGACGTACGGATCTCAACGACTCGAATGCGGTCGTCGGCTCCTGGAAAGGCAGAAACGATTCTGCCGAGCCGCCATTCGTTCGGTGGTAGATTGTCTCGGCTTGGGTTTCCTGTTAATAGAACAGTCGTTGAGTCAAGTTGTAAAAGTGCGTTTTGTGAAGTACTAACTTGCGGGCATAAATATTTTCTTGTCGCGAGAGATATTATCGTACTGCGTTTCTTCTATAATAGTGGTGCGCTAGATAAGTCCGGCGCGTGTTACCCGGCAGTGAATAAGGATATTT
>NW_001846466.1:0-1218 GCF_000001215.4 Drosophila melanogaster | reverse complement strand
GATTTGTATATTTGTTGCTAGTTCTATGTTTACTAGACCTAGAGAGGTTGTTGAACCTTCTCCAACTCCAAAAATGTTTGTTATTGTATTTTGGTCTATGTCTTGGAAATTATCTGAGCTGTTTTTGATAAGTGAAATATCTGCTCCTGTATCTATTAAAAATGTTAATATTGTTTTCGTATTATTATTATGCACATGTATGAAAATGTTGAAATTAAGATTGATTGTGTGAACCGTCTTATTTAGTTAACCGAAGCTGTAGCATTTTGTGATGTACTAGTAGCTTCGATTGTTCGGACATTGTTATTGTAGTTGTTATTTTGATTTTGTCTATTACCTCGGTTGGAATTATTCCTTCCTCGGTTGTTTCCTCTGTAGTTTCCTCTGAAATTACCTCTGTTGTTGTAATTGGTATTGTAACCACCGCGGTTACCTCGGCCTCGGCCTCGGTAATGGCCGCGATAGTTGTTATTTCCCCTGTAGTTATGTTGTCCATTGTAGAAATATAGGACGCTACTGGGACTGCCTGTCATTTCAGTATAGCATGACAGTTTTGTTGTTAGTTTTTTTCAAGCAGCGGTTTCCCGCCTCGGCTTGGGTTAAGTTTAAATCTATGGCAAATTGGGGCATTTGCATTTAAGCAGCCCGTTCGCGTGTCTTCGCACTTTGGCGAAGTTCTTTTTCTATTATTTCCAAACGCTCTTTGTAGCGTTGCCGGGCTGATTCCTCCTTGGCCAGTCGGCGTTGTTGTAATAGTTTCACTCTACGTCCAGAGCGTTTATGTTTCCTGGGTTGGCGCTTTTCCTGACGTGCCTGATACTCAGCTATTGTGAGTGGGCGCGGTCCATCGGCGGGGTTTAATTCCGATGTTTCTCTCAGCGTTGGCTGGTCCCCCTGTACCTCGGGTTGCGCCTCGGTCAATTGTGGCTCGTCTGCCATCAATTGCCGCTTGTGTCTGTGTGTTTTGTGTGTTTTTGTGCGTTTGGTGCTTGCTGATCGTTTTGCTGTCTGCTCATCAGTTGCTACACGTGGTCTGCTACACAATATGGTTTTACTCAAACGTATTTATTCGTGTTTAGCATAAATCATTTTTGTGTAGCCGGCAAAATGCAGCAGGCAGCGCGAACATCACTTGCAGTACAGTTAGCACCGTTTAAAGTCACTCGCACCTACATGGACACACACAACACAGAGACAGACTCGAGACCGAGTCACGGT
>NW_001846221.1:0-1337 GCF_000001215.4 Drosophila melanogaster | reverse complement strand
ATGATGATCTCACTCCAGCAAACCCTAAAAGAGTTTATGACATTCATGCAAACCACAATGCAAGAGCTTATGCGAAACCAAAATACGCTGATACAGCTTCTTCTGTCATCCAAATCAATATTATGTCTCCACTTCAAAAATCTATGTGGAACGCGAATGGCGTTTCACGGCATAAAAACGAACTTGCCAAGTTCTTATTCGAAAAAAATATTGACGTCATGCTCCTCTCCGAGACACATCTAACAGACAAGCACAACTTCCATATCCCAGGATACTTATTCTACGCCACAAACCATCCGGACGGCAAAGCCCATGGGGGCACTGGTATACTTATCAGAAGTCGCATCAAACACCACCTTTATAACAGAACTGAAATGGACTACCTCCAATCCACTTCCATAATCATGCAATCCAGCAGCGGCCCAGTCACTCTGGCCGCAGTCTACTGCCCACCTCGTTTTGTAGTTTCTGAGGACCAATTCTCGGAATTTTTCAACTCACTCGGTGAGCGATTCATAGCGGCCGGTGACTACAATGCCAAGCATACGCACTGGGCAAACAACTTTACAACGCGCTCATTAAGCCGCGAAACAAGCTCGATCATGTGACTCCGGGTAGGCCTACATACTGGCCAGCAGATCCAAATAAGCTACCGGATCTGATTGACTTCGCAATAACAAGAAAGATTCCAAAAAATAATATTCACATAGTCACTTGCAGAACTATCATCTGATCACTCTCCAGTTCTACTTACTCTCTGGCACCGACCACATATAACTGAGCGGCCCTACAGGCTGACAGGCAACAGGACCAACTAGACAAGGTATGTTTGTACTCACATGGAACTAACTCAAACAGTTTTCACCGACGAGGATGTTGATCGCCTGGTCAAATCGATAGAGGAAACACTTGTTGCTGCAGCCAAGACCTCTACACCTCCAGACACACACAAAATGACAAATCATAGCAAGGCAAATCGTGAAACCGAACAGCTAGTACTTGAAAAACGAAGACTAAGAAGAGAATGGCAGAATCATAGATCCCCAACGGCTAAAGAACATCTAAAAATAGCAACACGTAACTCACCAGGGCACTTAAGCTTGAGGAAGCCAACGCCCAGCTTCTATATATCAAACAACTATCGCCCACCAGCAAAAGGAACCCTTTGTGGAAAGCACACAAAAGCATACAGCCACCGGCAGAAACAGTCGTTCCACTGCGAGGTCCCTCTGGAAGCTGGATACTTCAGAAAGTATTCCAATCAAATCCTGCTAGCAACTCATTTGTCCTCCCTGTAGTAACTAAAAGCTTGCCCCTATAAATCCAGTAACATTCAG
>NW_001845035.1:1339-9341 GCF_000001215.4 Drosophila melanogaster | reverse complement strand
CCGTACTCAGTCCCGTACTCAGTCCCGTACTCGGTCCCGTAATTGGTCCCGTACTGGGCATGAACAGGTCCCGTACTCGGACCCGTACTAGGTCCCGTACTCGGTCCCGTACTCGGTCCCGTACTCGGTCCCGTACTCGGTGCCGTACTGGTCCCGTACTCGGTGCCGTACTGGTCCCGTACTCGGTCCCGTACTGGTCCCGTACTGGTCCCGTACTCGGTCCCGTACTCGGTCCCTCTCTCGGTCCCGTACTGGTCCCGTACTGGTCCCGTACTGGTCCCGTACTGGTCCCGTACTCGGTCCCGTACTCGGTCCCTTATTGGTCCCGTACTGGTCCAGTAGTGGTACCGTATTGGTCCCGTACTCGGTGCCGTACTGGTCCCGTACTCGGTGCCGTACTGGTCCCGTACTCGGTTCCGTACTGGTCCCGTACTGGTCCCGTACAGGTCCCGTACTCGGTCCCGTACTCGGTCCCTTATTGGTCCCGTAGTGGTACCGTATTGGTCCCGTACTGGTCCCTAGTGGTACCGTATTGGTCCCGTACTGGTCCCGAACTCGATCACGTACTGGTCCCGTACTGGTCCTGTAGTGGTCCCGTACTGGTCCCGTACTGGTCCCGTACTGGTCCCGTACTGGTCCCGTACTGGTCCCGTACTGGTCCCGTTTTGGTCCCGTACTGGTCCCGTACTGGTACCGTATTGGTCCCGTTCTGTTCCCGTACTGGTCCCGCACTCGGTCACGTACTGGTCCCGTACTGGTCCCGTACTGGTCCCTAATGGGACCGTATTGGGCCCGTACTGGTCCCGCACTCGATCACGTACTGGTCCCGTACTGGTCCTGTAGTGGTCCCGTACTGGTCCCGTACTGGTCCCGTACTGGTACTGTACTCGGTCCCGTACTGGTCCCGTACTCGGTCCCGTATTGGTCCCGTACTGGTACCGTACTGGTCCCGTACTGGTCCCGTACTGGTCCCGTACTACTCCTGTACTAGTCCGGTACTTTGTCCCGTACTGGTCCCGTTCTGGTCTCCTACTCCTACTACTCCTGTACTAGTCGGGGACTCTGTCCCGTACTCGGTCCCGTTCTCGGTCCCGTTCTCGGTCCCGTACTCGGCCCCGTACTCGGTCCCGCAGTGATCCCGTACTGGTCCCCTACTCGGTCCCGTACTAGACCCATACTCGGTCCCGTACTCGTTCCCGTACTGGTCCCGTACTGGTCATGAACAGGTCCCGTACTCGGACCCGTACTAGGTCCCGTACTCGGTCCCGTACTCGGTCCCGTACTCGGTCCCGTACTCGGTCCCGTACTCAGTCCCGTACTCGGTCCCGTAATTGGTCCCGTACTGTTCCCGTACTGGTCCCGTACTCGGTCCCGTAATGGTCCCGTACTGATCGTGTACTGGTCCCGTACTCGGTGCCGTACTGGTCCCGTACTCGGTGCCGTACTGGTCCCGTACTCGGTTCCGTACTGGTCCCGTACAGGTCCCGTACTCGGTCCCGTACTCGGTCCCGTACTCGGTCCCGTACTCGGTCCCTTATTGGTCCCGTAGTGGTACCGTATTGGTCCCGTACTGGTCCTGCACTCGGTCACGTACTGGTCCCGTACTGGTCCTGTAGTGGTCCCGTACTGGTCCCGTACTGGTCCCGTACTGGTCCCGTACTGGTCCCGTACTGGTCCCGTACTGGTCCCCTACTCGGTCCCGTACTAGACCCATACTCGGTCCCGTACTGGTCCCTAGTGGTACCGTATTGGTCCCGTACTGGTCCCGCACTCGGTCACGTACTGTTCCCGTACTGGTCCTGTAGTGGTCCCGTACTGGTCCCGTACTGGTCCCGTACTGGTCCCGCTCCGGTCCCGTACTCGGTCCCTTATTGGTCCCGTACTGGTCCCGTAGTGGTACCGTATTGGTCCCGTACTCGGTCCCGTACTCGGTCCCTTATTGGTCCCGTACTGGTCCCGTACTGGTCCCGTAGTGGTACCGTATTGGTCCCGTACTCGGTGCCGTACTGGTCCCGTACTCGGTGCCGTACTGGTCCCGTACTCGGTTCCGTACTGGTCCCGTACAGGTCCCGTACTCGGTCCCGTACTCGGTCCCGTACTCGGTCCCTTATTGGTCCCGTAGTGGTACCGTATTGGTCCCGTACTGGTCCCGTACTCGGTCACGTACTGGTCCCGTACTGGTCCCGTACTCGGTCCCGTAATCGGTCACGTACTGTTCCCGTACTCGGTCCCGTACTGTTCCCGTTTTCGGTCCCGTACTGTTCCCGTACTCGGTCCCGTAATCGGTCCCGTACTGGTACTGTACTCGGTCCCGTACTGGTCCCGTACTCGGTCCCGTACTCGGTCCCGTATTGGTCCCGTATTGGTCCCGTACTGGTACCGTACTGGTCCCGTACTGGTCCCGTACTACTCCTGTAGTAGTCCGGTACTTTGTCCCGTACTGGTCCCGTTCTGGTCCCGTACTACTCCTGTACTAGTCGGGTTCTCTGTCCCGTACTCGGTCCCGTTCTCGGTCCCGTTCTCGGTCCCGTACTAGGCCCCGTACTCGGTCCCGTAATCGATCCCGTAGTGGTCGCGTACTGGTCCCGCTCTGGTCCCGTACTGGTCCCGTACTAGTCCCGTACTGCTCCCGTACTGCTCCCGTTCTGCTCCCGTACTACTCCCGTACACCGTCTCATACTCTGTCCCGTTTTGGTCCCGTACTGGTCCCGTACTGGTACCGTATTGGTCCCGTACTGTTCCCGTACTGGTCCCGTACTCGGTCTCGTACTAGTCCCGTACTGATCCTGTACTGGTCCCGTACTGGTCCCGTACTGGTCCCTAGTGGTACCGTATTGGTCCCGTACTGGTCCCGCACTCGGTCACGTACTGGTCCCGTTCTGGTCCTGTACTGGTCCCGTATTGGTACCGTATTGGTACCGTATTGGTCCCGTACTGTTCCCGTACTGGTCCCGTACTCGGTCTCGTACTAGTCCCGTACTGATCCTGTACTGGTCCCGTACTGGTCCCGTACTGGTCCCGTACTGGTCCCGTACTGGTCCCTAGTGGTACCGTATTGGTCGCGTACTGGTCCCGCACTCGGTCACGTACTGGTCCCGTACTGGTCCTGTACTGGTATTGGTACCGTATTGGTCCCGTACTGTTCCCGTACTGGTCCCGTACTCGGTCTCGTACTAGTCCCGTACTGATCCTGTACTGGTCCCGTACTGGTCCCGTACTGGTCGCTAGTGGTACCGTATTGGTCCCGTACTGGTCCCGCACTCGGTCACGTACTGGTCCCGTACTGGTCCTGTACTGGTCCCGTATTGGTACCGTATTGGTCCCGTACTGTTCCCGTACTGGTCCCGTACTCGGTCTCGTACTAGTCCCGTACTGATCCTGTACTGGTCCCGTTCTGGTCCCGTACTGGTCCCTAGTGGTACCGTATTGGTCCCGTACTGGTCCCGCACTCGGTCACGTACTGGTCCCGTACTGGTCCTGTAGTGGTCCCGTACTGGTCCCGTACTGGGTCCCGTACTGGTACTATACTCGGTCCCGTACTCGGTCCCGTACTGGTCGCGTACTGGTCCCGTTCTGGTCCCGTACTGGTCCCGTACTAGTCCCGTACTGCTCCCGTACTGCTCCCGTTCTGCTCCCGTACTACTCCCGTACACCGTCTCATACTCTGTCCCGTTTTGGTCCCGTACTGGTCCCGTACTGGTACCGTATTGGTCCCGTACTGTTCCCGTACTGGTCCCGTACTCGGTCTCGTACTAGTCCCGTACTGGTCCCGTACTGGTCCCGTACTGGTCCCGTACTGGTCCCTAGTGGTACCGTATTGGTCCCGTACTGGTCCCGCACTCGGTCACGTACTGGTCCCGTAGTGGTCCCGTACTGGTCCCGCTCCGGTCCCGTACTCGGTCCCTTATTGGTCCCGTACTGGTCCCGTAGTGGTACCGTATTGGTCCCGTACTCGGTGCCGTACTGGTCCCGTACTCGGTGCCGTACTGGTCCCGTACTCGGTTCCGTACTGGTCCCGTACTGGTCCCGTAGTGGTACCGTATTGGTCCCGTACTCGGTGCCGTACTGGTCCCGTACTCGGTGCCGTACTGGTCCCGTACTCGGTTCCGTACTGGTCCCGTACTGGTCCCGTACTGGTCCCGTACTGGTCCCGTACTGGTCCCGCACTGGTCCCGTACTGGTCCCGTACTGGTCCCGTACTGTTCCCGTACTGGTCCCGTACTGGTCCTGTACTGGTCCCGTACTGGTCCCATACTCGGTTCGTACTGATCCCGTACTGGTCCCGTACTCGGTCCCGTACTCGGTTCCGTACTGGTCCCGTACTGGTCCCGCACTGGTCCCGTACTGGTCCCATACTGGTCCCGTACTGTTCCCGTACTGGTCCCGTACTGGTCCCATACTCGGTTCGTACTGATCCCGTACTGGTCCCGTACTCGGTCCCGTACTCGGTCCCGTACTGGTCCCGCACTGATCCCGTACTGGTCCCCTACTGATCCTGTACAGATCCCGTACTCGGTGCCGTACTGGTCCCGTACTCGGTGCCGTACTGGTCCCGTACTCGGTCCCGTACTGGTCCCGTACTGGTCCCGTACTCGGTCCCGTACTCGGTCCCTCTCTCGGTCCCGTACTCGGTCCCTTATTGGTCCCGTACTGGTCCAGTAGTGGTACCGTATTGGTTCCGTACTCGGTGCCGTACTGGTCCCGTACTGGTCCCGTACTGGTCCCGTACTGGTCCCGTACTCGGTGCCGTACTGGTCCCGTACTCGGTTCCGTACTGGTCCCGTACTGGTCCCGTAGTGGTACCGTATTGGTCCCGTACTCGGTGCCGTACTGGTCCCGTACTCGGTGCCGTATTGGTCCCGTACTCGGTGCCGTACTGGTCCTGTACTGGTCCCGTACTGGTCCCATACTCGGTTCGTACTGATCCCGTACTGGTCCCGTACTCGGTCCCGTACTCGGTCCCGTACTGGTCCCCTACTGATCCTGTACAGGTCCCGTACTGATCCTGTACAGGTCCCGTACTGGTCCCGTACTGGTCCCGTACTGGTCCCGTACTGGTCCCGTACTGGTCCCGTTTTGGTCCCGTACTGGTCCCGTACTGGTACCGTATTGGTCCCGTTCTGTTCCCGTACTGGTCCCGCACTCGATCACGTACTGGTCCCGTACTGGTCCTGTAGTGGTCCCGTACTGGTCCCGTACTGGTCCCGTACTGGTCCCGTACTGGTCCCGTACTGGTCCCGTACTGGTCCCGTACTGGTCCCGTACTGGTCCCGTACTGGTCCTGTACTGGTCCCGTACTGGTCCCGTACTGGTCCCGTACTCGGTCCCGTACTGGTCCCGTACTCGGTCCCGTACTCGGTCCCGTACTGATCCCGTACTGATCCCGTACTGGTCCCGTACTCGGTCCCGTACTCGGTCCCGTACTCGGTCCCGTACTCGGTCCCGTACTCGGTCCCGTACTCGGTCCCGTACTCGGTCCCGTACTCGGTCCCGTACTCGGTCCCGTACTCGGTCCCGTAATCGGTCCCGTACTGGTCCCGTACTGGTCCCGCAGTGATCCCGTACTGGTCCCCTACTCGGTCCCGTACTAGACCCATACTCGGTCCCGTACTCGTTCCCGTACTGGTCCCGTACTGGTCATGAACAGGTCCCGTACTCGGTCCCGTACTAGGTCCCGTACTCGGTCCCGTACTCGGTCCCGTACTCGGTCCCGTACTCAGTCCCGTACTCGGTCCCGTAATTTGTCCCGTACTGTTCCCGTACTGGTCCCGTACTCGGTCCCGTAATGGTCCCGTACTGATCGTGTACTGGTCCCGTACTCGGTCTCGTACTGGTCCCGTACTGATCCTGTACTGGTCCCGTACTGGTCCCGTACTGGTCCCGTAGTGGTACCGTATTGGTCCCGTACTGGTCCCGCACTCGGTCACGTACTGGTCCCGTACTGGTCCTGTAGTGGTCCCGTACTGGTCCCGTACTGGTCCCGTACTGGTACTGTACTCGGTCCCGTACTGGTCCCGTACTCGGTCCCGTATTGGTCCCGTACTGGTACCGTACTGGTCCCGTACTGGTCCCGTACTGGTCCCGTACTGGTCCCGTACTACTCCTGTACTAGTCCGGTACTTTGTCCCGTACTGGTCCCGTTCTGGTCTCCTCCTCCTACTACTCCTGTACTAGTCGGGTACTCTGTCCCGTACTCGGTCCCGTTCTCGGTCCCGTTCTCGGTCCCGTACTCGGCCCCGTACTCGGTCCCGCAGTGATCCCGTACTGGTCCCCTACTCGGTCCCGTACTAGACCCATACTCGGTCCCGTACTCGTTCCCGTACTGGTCCCGTACTGGTCATGAACAGGTCCCGTACTCGGACCCGTACTAGGTCCCGTACTCGGTCCCGTACTCGGTCCCGTACTCGGTCCCGTACTCAGTCCCGTACTCGGTCCCGTAATTGGTCCCGTACTGTTCCCGTACTGGTCCCGTACTCGGTCCCGTAATGGTCCCGTACTGATCGTGTACTGGTCCCGTACTCGGTCTCCTACTGGTCCCGTACTGGTCCCGTACTCGGTCCCGTACTCGGTCCCTTATTGGTCCCGTTCTCGGTCCCGTACTCGGCCTCGTACTCGGTCCCGTACCCGGTCCCGTAGTGGTCCCGTACTGGCCTCATACTCGGTCCAGTACTGGTTCCGTTCTCGGTCCCGTACTGGTACTATACTCGGTCCCGTACTCGGTCCCGTACTGGTCGCGTACTGGTCCCGTACTGGTCCCGTACTGGTCCCGTACTAGTCACGTGCTGCTCCCGTACTGCTCCCGTTCTGCTCCCGTACTGCTCCCGTACTCCGTCTCATACTCTGTCCCGTTTTGGTCCCGTACTGGTACCGTATTGGTCCCGTACCGTTCCCGTACTGGTCCCGTACTCGGTCTCGTACTGGTCCCGTACTGATCCTGTACTGGTCCCGTACTGATCCTGTACTGGTCCCGTACTGGTCCCGTACTGGTCCCGTACTGGTCCCGTACTGGTCCCGTACTGGTCCCGTAGTGGTACCGTATTGGTCCCGTTCGCGGTCCCGTACTCGGCCCCGTACTCGGTCCCGTACCCGGTCCCGTAGTGGTCCCGTACTGGCCTCATACTCGGTCCAGTACTGGTTCCGTTCTCGGTCCCGTACTGGTACTATACTCGGTCCCGTACTGGTCGCGTACTGGTCCCGTACTGGTCCCGTACTGGTCCCGTACTAGTCACGTGCTGCTCCCGTACTGCTCCCGTTCTGCTCCCGTACTGCTCCCGTACTCCGTCTCATACTCTGTCCCGTTTTGGTCCCGTACTGGTACCGTATTGGTCCCGTACCGTTCCCGTACTGGTCCCGTACTCGGTCTCGTACTGGTCCCGTACTGATCCTGTACTGGTCCCGTACTGATCCCGTACTGGTCCCGCACTCGATCACGTACTGGTCCCGTACTGGTCCTGTAGTGGTCCCGTACTGGTCCCGTACTCGGTCCCGTACTCGGTCCCGTACTCGGTCCCTTATTGGTCCCGTTCTCGGTCCCGTACTCGGCCCCGTACTCGGTCCCGCACTCGATCACGTACTGGTCCCGTACTGGTCCTGTACTGGTCCCGTACTGATCCTGTACTGGTCCCGTACTGGTCCCGTACTGGTCCCGTACTGGTCCCGTAGTGGTACCGTATTGGTCCCGTTCTCGGTCCCGTTCTCGGTCCCGTACTCGGCCCCGTACTCGGTCCCGTTCTCGGTCCCGTACTCGGCCCCGTACTCGGTCCCGTACTGGTCCCGTACTGGTCCCGTACTAGTCACGTGCTGCTCCCGTACTGCTCCCGTTCTGCTCCCGTACTGCTCCCGTACTCCGTCTCATACTCTGTCCCGTTTTGGTCCCGTACTGGTACCGTATTGGTCCCGTACCGTTCCCGTACTGGTCCCGTACTCGGTCTCGTACTGGTCCCGTACTGATCCTGTACTGGTCCCGTACTGATCCTGTACTGGTCCCGTACTGGTCCCGTAC
>NW_001845035.1:0-1214 GCF_000001215.4 Drosophila melanogaster | reverse complement strand
GTACTCGGCCCCGTACTCGGTCCCGTACCCGGTCCCGTAGTGGTCCCGTACTGGCCTCATACTCGGTCCAGTACTGGTTCCGTTCTCGGTCCCGTACTGGTACTATACTCGGTCCCGTACTCGGTCCCGTACTGGTCGCGTACTGGTCCCGTACTGGTCCCGTACTGGTCCCGTACTAGTCACGTGCTGCTCCCGTACTGCTCCCGTTCTGCTCCCGTACTGCTCCCGTACTCCGTCTCATACTCTGTCCCGTTTTGGTCCCGTACTGGTACCGTATTGGTCCCGTACCGTTCCCGTACTGGTCCCGTACTCGGTCCCGTACTCGGTCCCGTACTCGGTCCCGTATTGGTCCCGTACTGGTACCGTACTGGTCCTGTACTGGTCCCGTATTGGTACCGTATTGGTCCCGTACTGTTCCCGTACTGGTCCCGTTCTCGGTCTCGTACTAGTCCCGTACTGATCCTGTACTGGTCCCGTACTGGTCCCGTACTGGTCCCGTACTGGTCCCGTACTGGTCCCTAGTGGTACCGTATTGGTCCCGTACTGGTCCCGCACTCGGTCACGTACTGGTCCCGTACTGGTCCTGTAGTGGTCCCGTACTGTTCCCGTACTGGGTCCCGTACTGGTACTATACTCGGTCCCGTACTGGTTGCGTACTGGTCCCGTTCTGGTCCCGTACTGGTCCCGTTCAAGTCCCGTACTGCTCCCGTACTGCTCCCGTACTGCTCCCGTTCTGCTCCCGTACTACTCCCGTACACCGTCTCATACTCTGTCCCGTTTTGGTCCCGTACTGGTCCCGTACTGTTCCCGTACTGGTCCCGGACTCGGTCTCGTACTAGTCCCGTACTGATCCTGTACTGGTCCCGTACTGGTCCCGTACTGGTCCCGTACTGGTCCCTAGTGGTACCGTATTGGTCCCGTACTGGTCCCGCACTCGGTCACGTACTGGTCCCGTACTGGTCCTGTAGTGGTCCCGTACTGGTCCCAGTACTGGTCCCGTACTGGTCCCGTACTGGTCCCGTACTGGTCCCCTACTCGGTCCCGTACTAGACCCATACTCGGTCCCGTACTGGTCCCTAGTGGTACCGTATTGGTCCCGTACTGGTCCCGCACTCGGTCACGTACTGTTCCCGTACTGGTCCTGTAGTGGTCCCGTACTGGTCCCGTACTGGTCCCGTACTGGTCCCGTAGTGGTACCGTATTGGTCCCGTACT
>NW_001845331.1:0-3156 GCF_000001215.4 Drosophila melanogaster | reverse complement strand
GTCCCGTACTCGGTCCCGTACTCGGTCCCTTATTGGTCCCGTTCTCGGTCCCGTACTCGGCCTCGTACTCGGTCCCGTACCCGGTCCCGTAGTGGTCCCGTACTGGCCTCATACTCGGTCCAGTACTGGTTCCGTTCTCGGTCCCGTACTGGTACTATACTCGGTCCCGTACTCGGTCCCGTACTCGATCACGTACTGGTCCCGTACTGGTCCTGTACTGGTCCCGTACTGATCCTGTACTGGTCCCGTACTGGTCCCGTACTGGTCCCGTACTGGTCCCGTACTGGTCCCGTAGTGGTACCGTATTGGTCCCGTTCTCGGTCCCGTTCTCGGTCCCGTACTCGGCCCCGTACTCGGTCCCGTTCTCGGTCCCGTACTCGGCCCCGTACTCGGTCCCGTACTGGTCCCGTACTGGTCCCGTACTAGTCACGTGCTGCTCCCGTACTGCTCCCGTTCTGCTCCCGTACTGCTCCCGTACTCCGTCTCATACTCTGTCCCGTTTTGGTCCCGTACTGGTACCGTATTGGTCCCGTACCGTTCCCGTACTGGTCCCGTACTCGGTCTCGTACTGGTCCCGTACTGATCCTGTACTGGTCCCGTACTGATCCTGTACTGGTCCCGTACTGGTCCCGTACTGGTCCCGTACTGGTCCCGTACTGGTCCCGTAGTGGTACCGTATTGGTCCCGTTCTCGGTCCCGTTCTCGGTCCCGTACTCGGCCCCGTACTCGGTCCCGTTCTCGGTCCCGTACTCGGCCCCGTACTCGGTCCCGTACCCGGTCCCGTAGTGGTCCCGTACTGGCCTCATACTCGGTCCAGTACTGGTTCCGTTCTCGGTCCCGTACTGGTACTATACTCGGTCCCGTACTCGGTCCCGTACTGGTCCCGTACTGGTCCCGTACTAGTCACGTGCTGCTCCCGTACTGCTCCCGTTCTGCTCCCGTACTGCTCCCGTACTCCGTCTCATACTCTGTCCCGTTTTGGTCCCGTACTGGTACCGTATTGGTCCCGTACCGTTCCCGTACTGGTCCCGTACTCGGTCCCGTACTCGGTCCCGTACTCGGTCCCGTATTGGTCCCGTACTGGTACCGTACTGGTCCTGTACTGGTCCCGTATTGGTACCGTATTGGTCCCGTACTGTTCCCGTACTGGTCCCGTTCTCGGTCTCGTACTAGTCCCGTACTGATCCTGTACTGGTCCCGTACTGGTCCCGTACTGGTCCCGTACTGGTCCCTAGTGGTACCGTATTGGTCCCGTACTGGTCCCGCACTCGGTCACGTACTGGTCCCGTACTGGTCCTGTAGTGGTCCCGTACTGTTCCCGTACTGGGTCCCGTACTGGTACTATACTCGGTCCCGTACTGGTTGCGTACTGGTCCCGTTCTGGTCCCGTACTGGTCCCGTTCAAGTCCCGTACTGCTCCCGTACTGCTCCCGTACTGCTCCCGTTCTGCTCCCGTACTACTCCCGTACACCGTCTCATACTCTGTCCCGTTTTGGTACCGTACTGGTCCCGTACTGGTACCGTATTGGTCCCGTACTGTTCCCGTACTGTTCCCGTACTGGTCCCGGACTCGGTCTCGTACTAGTCCCGTACTGATCCTGTACTGGTCCCGTACTGGTCCCGTACTGGTCCCTAGTGGTACCGTATTGGTCCCGTACTGGTCCCGCACTCGGTCACGTACTGGTCCCGTACTGGTCCTGTAGTGGTCCCGTACTGGTCCCGTACTGGTCCCGTACTGGTCCCGTACTGGTCCCGTACTGGTCCCCTACTCGGTCCCGTACTAGACCCATACTCGGTCCCGTACTGGTCCCTAGTGGTACCGTATTGGTCCCGTACTGGTCCCGCACTCGGTCACGTACTGTTCCCGTACTGGTCCTGTAGTGGTCCCGTACTGGTCCCGTACTGGTCCCGTACTGGTCCCGTAGTGGTACCGTATTGGTCCCGTACTCGGTGCCGTACTGGTCCCGTACTCGGTTCCGTACTGGTCCCGTACTGGTCCCGTAGTGGTACCAGTATTGGTCCCGTACTCGGTGCCGTACTGGTCCCGTACTCGGTGCCGTACTGGTCCCGTACTCGGTCCCGTACTGGTCCCGTACTGGTCCCGTACTCGGTCCCGTACTCGGTCCCGTACTCGGTCCCTTATTGGTCCCGTAGTGGTACCGTATTGGTCCCGTACTGGTCCCGTACTCGGTCACGTACTGGTCCCGTACTGGTCCCGTACTCGGTCCCGTACTCGGTCACGTACTGTTCCCGTACTCGGTCCCGTACTGTTCCCGTTTTCGGTCCCGTACTGTTCCCGTACTCGGTCCCGTAATCGGTCCCGTACTGGTACTGTACTCGGTCCCGTACTGGTCCCGTACTCTGTCCCGTACTCGGTCCCGTATTGGTCCCGTACTGGTACCGTACTGGTCCCGTACTGGTCCCGTACTACTCCTGTAGTAGTCCGGTACTTTGTCCCGTACTGGTCCCGTTCTGGTCCCGTACTACTCCTGTACTAGTCGGGTTCTCTGTCCCGTACTCGGTCCCGTTCTCGGTCCCGTTCTCGGTCCCGTTCTCGGTCCCGTACTAGGCCCCGTACTCGGTCCCGTAATCGGTCCCGTAGTGGTCGCGTACTGGTCCCGTTCTGGTCCCGTACTGGTCCCGTACTAGTCCCGTACTGCTCCCGTACTGCTCCCGTACACCGTCTCATACTCTGTCCCGTTTTGGTCCCGTACTGGTCCCGTACTGGTACCGTATTGGTCCCGTACTGTTCCCGTACTGGTCCCGTACTCGGTCTCGTACTAGTCCCGTACTGATCCTGTACTGGTCCCGTACTGGTCCCGTACTGGTCCCTAGTGGTACCGTATTGGTCCCGTACTGGTCCCGCACTCGGTCACGTACTGGTCCCGTTCTGGTCCTGTACTGGTCCCGTATTGGTACCGTTTTGGTACCGTATTGGTCCCGTACTGTTCCCGTACTGGTCCCGTACTCGGTCTCGTACTAGTCCCGTACTGATCCTGTACTGGTCCCGTACTGGTCCCGTACTGGTCCCGTACTGGTCCCGTACTGGTCCCTAGTGGTACCGTATTGGTCCCGTACTGGTCCCGCACTCGGTCACGTACTGGTCCCGTACTGGTCCTGTACTGGTATTGGTACCGTATTGGTCCCAGTACTGTT
>NW_001845406.1:0-2860 GCF_000001215.4 Drosophila melanogaster | reverse complement strand
CCTCTGGCATGGAGCTCGGAAATGGGCTAGTAATGACCAGGATCTGATGGCAACGATACCTCTTGAGCATCGATGCAAGCAGACATCCCTCAGTTGGGACAATGCGGACACCATCAAAACACTGGGTATGTACTGGTTGCCCAAGCAAGATTGCTTCATTTATAAATTACAAGCAAATACTCCAGCCGGTATAACAAAACGGGAAATCCTATCGACCATAGCACGTTTATTTGATCCTCTTGGAGTAATCGCTCCAGTTGTAATTTCAGCAAAGATTATATTGAAAGAAATTACACTAGAGAAGCAATATCGCGAGGACGGATCGAGTACATCACTGGATTAGGATGAGCCAGTTCCCAACACCATTGCCGTCAAATGGCAACAATTTCGACAGCAACTAATGAATGTTAACACGATCAAAATACCACGCAGCGTCAAATTTATACCACAATTTAGTAGAGAGATACAACTGCACACCTTTTGCGATGGATCCTCCAATGCTTACGCAGCAGCAGTGTATGCACGCACCCAACAGTCTGATGCGTCTTTTTATACAACTCTCATCGTTACAAAATCAAAAATTTCGCCAACCAAGCCGTTAACAATACCGCGCACAGTGCAGTATTAGCTACCAAACTCACCAAATGGGTGCTGGAGAATAACCAATGGACCAATGCACACATATCTACCCTTTACTGGACCGATGCTACCATTGTTCTGCACTGGATTAAAGGAGACATTACTAGTTGGAACACGTTTGTAGCCAACCGGGTGTCTTACATTCTCGACCACACCTCAGCGTCTCAGTGGCACCACATAGACACGTCGGAAAACCCAGCAGATTGCGCAACCAGAGGCTTACCACCCAGCCAAATACCTGACATTTGGTGGCATGACCCATCCTGGCTATGCAAACCCCACAATATTTGGCCAAACACGCAATAACAATTGCTCAATCCATAAGAACGGGATCTGGAGGCCAAATCCATAAAAATTAGAGCCTACACTACCTTGTCAGACACAAAGGATTCTATTATTGACCGATTCTCGTCTTATACAAAACTGCTACGTGTCACGACATACATGTTACGATTCTGCCACAATGCTCATGCTCGAGCACAACGAAGTCACGGATCACTCTCTCCTGACGAACTGGATGAGGCCCTGTGCTGCATAGCTCGCCTTGCACAATCCGATACATTTCACGCCGACATCCAAGCGCTTAAAAGGAACAAGCCGTTACCACCCCGTAGCACACTTTCAAATCTTACACCGTTCTTGACAACAATATCTTGAGGATTCGTGGCCGTCTCAAGCATTCAAATCTCTCTTTTTCTCGAAGACATCCAATTATATTACCTCATTGTCACCTATTTACAGACTTGGTAATTCAACACTCTCATCAGCTCACTCTACATGGCGGCGCTCAATTAACACTAGCTCACATACGATACAAATTCTGGATTCCCAGAGGCAGACAAGCAGTCAGGCGAATCATCCGGAAATGCGTCACATGTTTTAAGGTAGCTCCAGTCGTAGCGAAGCAATTAATGGGTGACTTGCCCATTACATCGAGTCGACCCCCCAATTCGTCCGTTCATTACAACAGGAGTTGACTACACCGGTGCGATTGAACTTCAAGCCGCGCGTGTACGAGGATCTACTACCTACAAAGGCTATGTAGCCATTTTTATATGCTTAGCAACCAAGGCAGTTCACTTGGAAGCCGTCACTGGACTTTCAACAGAGCACTTTCTGCACGCATTTACGCGATTCACCGGACGTCGAGGACAAGTTCAACATATGTATAGTGATAACGGCACAAATTTTGTTGGCGCGAGTACATCGCTTAACCAACCCATCACTTGCAAAGCAGCCCTAAATGAATCGACATGCCAACATGGGACAAGGTGGCATTTCACACCTCCATATTCTCCCAATTTTGGTGGCATCTGGGAGGCAAACGTGAAAGCAATGAAGCATCATCTTAAACGGATCGTCGGCAGCCACAAGCAGATGTATGAGGAACTTACTGCAGTTTTGATCAGGATTGAAGCATGTTTGAACTCACGTCCACTTTGCCCGCTACTTTTTACACGGATCAAGAATAACAAGGAGCCTTCATGCTGGACGACGCATTGGCGGGCGGCTTCGGATTATGAGCGGAGTCACCCGGTGCTACAGCTGTCATAACAGCGGATTAACATTCTATGTGTCGATGCTAATTAAACTCAACTGTATTCTTTCTAAAGGGAACTTGTAATTTTGCGGTCATAGCGATAAGACGTAGATTTCATGTGTACAAAAAAAAGAATTTAACTGGAGAAATAAACTGAAGATAAATCGTGCATATATGATTTGTACTTGCGATCCCCATTACTATGATGCCAAAGCAGTGAGGCATCACAACTATTCATTGGTGGCCCATGAGGGGAGTTTGCTCATAAGAATCATAATTAATAATTGCTAAAAGCTGTTTGGCAATTTTATCTTCGTTGTCGGCTTCATCCAGATAAATCAACGTGCCTACGTTTTCTATCGCGCTCGCTCTCATCACGACAGAGCAGTATACGCAAACATTCGCGCTCGCTCTCATCACAGACAGAGCTAAGTCCCGTTGCCCTTCGATTCCGTTAGATTTGCCGAAATCTCTTTAAACTTAAAAACAAGACGTCAAAGAAGAACATAGATCAAATACGAGCATTTGTGCATATTACATACAGTGGAGCAAAGTTTCCGGCAAAATATGAACGACAGAAGACCACGTTTCTCCTCCCATGACACGGTCATTCAGAAGCGACCGAATAAATGGCGCCGAAACACCAATAAAATACCCAATAAGGGTAGAATAGCTTCAAAG
>NW_001845560.1:0-2470 GCF_000001215.4 Drosophila melanogaster | reverse complement strand
GGTCCCGTACTGGTCCCGTAGTGGTACCGTATTGGTCCCGTACTCGGTGCCGTACTGGTCCCGTACTCGGTGCCGTAATCGGTACCGTACTGGGTCCCGAACTGGTGCCGTACTGGTACCGTACTGGTACCGTATTGGTCCCGTACTGTTCCCGTACTGGTCCCCTACTGGTCCCGTACTGGTCCCGTACTGGTCCCGTACTGGTCCCGTACTGGTCCCGTACTGGTCCCGTACTGGTCCCGTACTGGTCCCGTACTGGTCCCGTACTGGTCCCGTAGTGGTCCCGCACTGATCCCGTACTGGTCCCGTACTGGTGCCGTACTGGTACCGTACTGGTACCGTATTGGTCCCGTACTGTTTCCGTACTGGTCCCGTACTCGGTCCCGTACTAGACCCGTACTCGGTCCCGTACTCGGTGCCCTACTGGTCCCGTACTCGGTGCCGTACTGGTCCCGTACTCGGTCCCGTACTGGTCCCGTACTGGTTCCGTACTCTGTCCCGTACTCGGTCCCTTATTGGTCCCGTACTAGTCCCGTAGTGGTACCGTATTGGCCCCGTACTCGGTGCCGTACAGGTCCCGTACTCGGTGCCGTAATCGGTCCCGTACTGGGTCCCGTACTGGTGCCGTACTGGTACCGTACTGGTACCGTATTGGTCCCGTACTGTTCCCGTACTGGTCCCCTACTGGTCCCGTACTTGGTCCCGTACTGGTCCCGTACTCGGTTCGTACTGATCCCGTACTGGTCCCGTACTCGGTCCCGTACTCGGTCCCGTACTCGGTCCCGTAATCGGTCCCGTACTGGTCCCGCACTGATCCCGTACTGGTCCCCTACTCGGTCCCGTACTAGACCCATACTAGGTCCCGTACTCGTTCCCGTACTGGTCCCGTACTGGTCATGTACAGGTCCCGTACTTGTTCCCGTACTAGGTCCCGTACTCGGTGCCGTACTCGGTCCCGTAATCGGTCCCGTAATCGGTCCGTAATCTGTCCCGTACTCGGTCCCGTACTGGTGCCGTACTGGTACCGTACTGGTACCGTATTGGTCCCGTACTGTTCCCGTACTGGTCCTGTAATCGGTCCCGTACTGGTACTGTACTCGGTCCCGTACTGGTTCCGCACTGATCCCGTACTGGTCCCCTACTCGGTCCCGTACTACACCCATACTAGGTCCCGTACTCGTTCCCGTACTGGTCCCGTACTGGTCCCGTACTGGTCATGTACAGGTCCCGTACTCGTTCCGGTACTAGGTCCCGTACTCGGTCCCGTACTCGGTCCCGTACTCAGTCCCGTACTCAGTCCCGTACTCGGTCCCGAAATCGGTGCCGTAATCGCTCCCGTACTCGGTCCCGTACTGGTGCCGTACTGGTACCGTACTGGTTCCGTATTGGTCCCGTACTGTCCCCGTACTGGTCCCGTACTCGGTCCCTTATTGGTCCCGTACTGGTCCCGTACTGGTCCCGTACTCGGTCTCGTACTGGTCCCGTACTGATCCTGTACTGGTCCCGTACTGGTCCCGTACTGGTCCCGTAGTGGTACGGTATTGGTCCCGTACTGGTCCCGAACTCGGTCACGTACTGGTCCCGTACTGGTCCCGTACTGGTCCCGTACTGGTCCCGTACTGGTCCCGTACTGGTCCCGTACTGGTCCTGTACTCGGTCCCGTACTCGGTCCCTTACTGGTCCCGTACTCGGTGCCGTACTGGTCCCGTACTCGGTTCCGTACTGGTCCCGTACTGGTCCCGTACTCGGTCCCGTACTGTTCCCGTACTCGGTCCCGTACTGTTCCCGTACTCGGTCCCGTACTGTTCCCGTACTCGGACCCGTAATCGGTCCCGTAATGGTACTGTACTCGGTCCCGTACTCGGCCCCGTATTGGTCCAGTACTACTCCTGTACTAGTCCGGTACTTTGTCCCATACTGGTCCCGTTCTGGTCCCGTACTGGTCCCGTACTGGTTCCGTACTCGGTCCCGTACTCGGTCCCTTATTGGTCCCGTACTGGTCCCGTAGTGGTACCGTATTGGTTCCGTACTCGGTGCCGTACTGGTCCCGTACTCGGTGCCGTAATCGGTCCCGTACTGGTGCCGTACTGGTACCGTACTGGTACCGTATTGGTCCCGTACTGTTCCCGTACTGGTCCCGTACTCGGTCCCGTACTAGACCCGTACTCGGTCTCGTACCCGGTCCCTTATTGGTCCCGTACTGGTCCCGTACTCGGTCCCTTATTGGTCCCGTAGTGGTACCGTATTGGTCCCGTACTGGTCCCGTACTCGGTCAAGTAATGGTCCCGTACTGGTTCCGTACTTGGTTCCGTACTCGGTCCCTTATTGGTCCCGTACTGGTCCCTTACTGGTCTCGAACTGGTCCCGTACTGGTCCCGTAGTACTCCTGTACTATTCCGGTACTTTATCCCGTACTGGTCCCGTTCTGGTCCCGTACTACTCCCATACTCCGTCTCATACTCTGTCCCGT
>NW_001845919.1:0-1776 GCF_000001215.4 Drosophila melanogaster | reverse complement strand
GGACCAGTACGGGACCAGTACGGGACAGAGTACGAGACGGAGTACGGGACAGAGTACGAGACGGAGTACGGGACAGAGTACGAGACGGAGTACGGGACCAGTACGGGACCGAGTACGGAACCAGTACGGGACCAGTACGGGACCAGTACGGGACCAGTACGGGACCAGTACGGGACCAGTACGGGACCAGTACGGGACCAGTACGGGACCAGTACGGGACCAGTACGGGACCAGTACGGGACCAGTACGGGACCAGTACGGGACCAGTACGGGACCAGTACGGGACCAGTACGGGACCAGTACGGGACCAGTACGGGACCAGTACGGGACCAGTACGGGACCAGTACGGGACCAGTACGGGACCAGTACGGGACCAGTACGGGACCAGTACGGGACCAGTACAGGACCAGTACGGGACCAGTACGGGACCAGTACGGGACCAGTACAGGACCGAGTGCGGGACCAGTATGGGACAAATACGGTACCCCTACGGGATTAGTACGGGACCAGTACGGGACCAGTACAGGATCAGTACGGGACCAGTACGGGACCGAGTACGGGACCAGTACGGGAAAAGTACGAGACCAATACGGTACCAGTACGGGACCAGTAAGGGACCAATACGGGACAGAGTACGAGACGGAGTACGGGACAGAGTACGAGACGGAGTACGGGACAGAGTACGAGACGGAGTACGGGACCAGTACGGGACCGAGTACGAACCAGTACGGGACCGAGTACAGGACCGAGTACGGGACCGAGTACGGGACTGAGTACGGCACCGAGTACGGGACCGAGTACGGGACCGAGTACGGGACCGAGTACGGGACCGAGTACGGGACCGAGTACGGGACCGAGTACGGGACCGATTGCGGGACCGAGTACGGGACCGAGTACGGGACCGAGTACGGGACCGAGTACGGGACCGATTGCGGGACCGAGTACAGGACCAGTACGGCACCAGTACGGGACAAGTACGGAACCGAGTACGGGACCAGTACGGGACCAGTTCGGGATCATTACGAGACCGGTACGGGACCCAGTACGGGACCAGTACGGGACCAGTACGGGACCAGTACGGGACCAGTACGGGACCAGTACGGGACCAGTACGGGACCAGTACGGGACCAGTACGGGACCAGTACGGGACCAGTACGGGACCAGTACGGGACCAGTACGTGACCGAGTGCGGGACCAGTATGGGACAAATACGGTACCACTACGGGATCAGTACGGGACCAGTACAGGATCAGTACGGGACCAGTACGGGACCGAGTACGAGATCAGTACGGGAAAAGTACGGGACCAATACGGTACCAATACGGTACCAGTACGGGACAGAGTACGAGACGGAGTACGGGACCAGTACGGGAACGAGTACGGGACCGAGTACGGGACCGAGTACGGGACCGAGTACGGGACCGAGTACGGGACCGAGTACGGGACCGAGTACGGGACCAGTACGGGACCAGTACGGGACCGAGTACGGGACCGAGTAGGGGACCAGTACGGGACCAGTACGGGACCAAGTCCGGGACCAGTACGGGAACAGTACGGGATCAGTACGGGACCGGTACGGTTCCAGTACGGGACCAGTACGGGACCAGTACGTGACCAAGTACGGGACCAGTACGGGACCAGTACGGGACCAGTACGTGACCGAGTGCGGGACCAGTATGGGACCAGTACGGGACCAGTACAGGATCAGTACGGGACCAATACGGGACAGAGTACGAGGCGGAGTACGGGACCAGTACGGGAAAAGTCGAGACCAAT
>NW_001846355.1:0-1261 GCF_000001215.4 Drosophila melanogaster | reverse complement strand
TGAAAAGCCTGTCCCAGCATCAGTTTAGTTTTCGTGCTGGTCACTGTACTAGACCAACTACACAGAGTGATCGAACAAAACCTATCGGCTTTCGAAAACAAGGAGTACTGCAACGCACTCTTTCTGGATGTACGTGAGGCGTTCGATAGGGTGTGGCACTCCGGTATCCTGCTCAAAATTAAGAATACGCTGCATGCAACATATTTCGGCCTCCTGAGGTCGTATCTCGAAAACAGAAGATTTGCGGTACGATTCCACTCGGCCCTGTCAAATGAGCATAATGTGGCAGCCGGAGTACCACAGGAAAGTCTACTTGGGCCGCTGCTTTACTGCCTATACAGCTACGACATGCCTTGGCCAGACGTTAGCCTACCCGGGACGTCAATGTTGGCTACATTCGCTGACGACGTGTGAGTCACCAACAGGTCCTGCTGCGAACAGGATGCCTCTGACGGCATCCACGACTACGCATCAACATTTGCGGAATGGGCAAAACGCTGGAACATTGGCATCAATGGTGACAAGATTTGGGGCTTGGCTTGCGACAGCCGAATTCGCTGGACTCAAGCTCCCTAAAACAAAATCGCCAGGACGATTACCGGCTGCAAATGGTACGTAAGGAACACAAACCTGCATAAAAAAATGCAACAGCATTTGATATAGTTTTGATAGATACCATTGGTCCACTGCCAAGATCAGAAAACGGAAATGAGTATGCTTGTACTATCGTTTAACAAAATATTTGGTAAGGGTACCTATTCCAAATAAAAGTGCAAGATCAGTTGTCAAGGCTATATTCGAAAATGTTATTTTAAAGTACGGTCCAATGAAAACAATCATAACGGACATGGGAACGGAATATAAAAACCAAATTATAGACGACCTGTGCAAATATATGAATATAAAAAACATTACTGCAACAGCACACCATCATCATTAGACATTATGAACAATAGAACGAAGTCACAGAACATTCAACGAGTATGTTCGCTCATATATATATATCTGTTGACAAAACCGATTGGGATATATGGATACAATATTTTACTTATTGTTTCAACACAACACCATCGGTAGTTCCTGAATATGGTCCATATGAATTAGTATTTGGAAGATTACCAAGACAGTTCACAGATTTTAACAGGATAGACAGAATAGATCCTATTTACAACATGGATGACTATTCAGATTAAATTAAGCTAAGATTAGAAGTAGCATATAGAAGAGCTGAAAATATGTTAGACAACGCAAAAGTCGATAG
>NW_001845156.1:0-4272 GCF_000001215.4 Drosophila melanogaster | reverse complement strand
AGACGCTCACTGAAATATTCGTGTTTCAATTTATAATTGGCTTCAACGTTGATCTTTGTCTTCGTCATAGACGGATCATTTATTCGACTCGAAATAGTAACTACGTAAGTGGCGCAGTCGGTAGGATGATACTAGTTGATGCGATATTAAACATATTCAATTCTCTGTGTATCATCCGCTAAAGAACTACAACTTCAATATCTCGCGTCGGTAAATCGGTACAATTGGTTAAAAAAAAAAAAAGAAAAAAACTTTTTGTAAACCAACAACATATCCGAAACCACAGAGTGATTGTGAAAGTGAACAACTTAAAATTGTATAAAATTTTAAGAAGACGCCTTTGAATTCGCTGAGTAGTAAATCCACAAAAGGTTACTCAAAACAAAGCGAAATAGCGAAAAATAAATAAACTTAACCAGAAATAAACGAACAATAATAATAACAGGGTAACCAAGTAAAAACTAAATAAACTTAATAACAACTAATTGAACCATAATATTAACAGCTAAATTAAGTGAAAATTAAATAAAAGTAACTACAACTAAGTGAACTACAATAACAACAGTTAACCTAAGCGAAAAATAAATAAACTTAACCAGAAATAAACGAACAATAATAATAACAGTGTAACCAAGTGAAAACTAAATAAACTTAATTACAACGAATTGAACCATAATAATAACAGCTAAATTAAGTGAAAATTAAATAAAAGTAACTACAACTAAGTGAACTACAATAACAACAGTTAACCTAAGCGAAAAATAAATAAACTTAGCCAGAAATAAACGAACAATAATAATAACAGTGTAACCAAGTGAAAACTAAATAAACTTAATCACAACTAATTGAACCATAATAATAACAGCTAAATTAAGTAAAGACTTAATAAACTCAACTACAACTAAAATGAATTAAATGCAACTAAGTGAAACATTATAATAATAATAAGTGAGCGAACAGCAAGAAACCCATCAAACACATAAACTTAAAACGAAGACACAAACAAATAGTGAGAACTCAAACCCTATCCAAATCGCGAACCAAAATAAAACCACAAACCTTATCTAAGCTACGAACAAACAATAATCAAAATTCAAGACCAACAAACCACAATGGCAGTAGCAGCGCCAACACAAATAAAACTGTCTGACTCGAATATGATTCAAGTCGAAAGACAAATACACGCAATCGAGGTTTTCAACGGAGATCCGAACACCTTGTATACTTTCATCAGTCGCATCGACTTCATCTTGGCTCTGTATCAGACCACAGATGAAAGACAAAAATTAATAATCTTTGGACACATCGAACGGAACATCAGTGGCGATGTTATCCGCACCCTCGGAGTAACCAAACTCAGCAGCTGGAGCGAACTCAGGACGCAGCTTATACTTAACTACAAGCCCCAAACACCGAACCACCAACTTCTGGAAGAATTCAGGAACACACAATATCGAGGCAACATTCGTCATTTCCTTGAAGAAGCCGAAAGAAAACGACAGATACTTATGAGTAAATTAGAACTAGAAAATAATGCTAACGAAACCATTCTCTATACTAGATTAATACAAACTAGCATCGAAAATCTAATTCAAAAACTTCCAAGCCACATTTATCTCAGAATAATAAACAGTAATATTCCAAACCTGAGATCATTAATAAACATATTACAAGAAAAAGGTCTTAACGAGGCACCAACCTCAAGTAAAGACAATGTAAAGCCAACTTCAATTCCAAGCAAAGTAACAAACACTCCCCAGAATAGGCAAATGAACAATCAAACCAGACCCCTTGCACCCTTCCAACCATTTCCACAAGACCCCACTAACTTAGAAACCTCCACACTTCAGGAGAACTTGTTCCGATTAGAACACCTTAACGTAGAAGAAAAACTGAAACTAACTAATCTACTGACAAAATACCAAGACATCCAATTTCGTGAAGGTGACACGCTCACGTTCACAAACCAAGTAAAACATATTATTAACACCACGCACAATATCCCCGTCTACTCTAAAGTTTATAGTTTCCAACAGACATGAAATGAAATATTAGGGAAACTAGGGAGGTCAAATTATTTAACAATAGATCTTGCAAAGGGCTTTCATCAAATAGAAATGGACTCAGAGTCAATAACCAAAACTGCCTTCTCTACAATATATGGACACTACGAGTACACCCGAATGCCATTTGGTCTTAAAAATGCCCCCGCTACATTTCAAAGATGCATGAACAATTTACTCCGTCCATAAATGTTGTCTAGTATACCTAGACGACATCATAATTTTCTCCACCTCTTTAGAAGAACATCTTCAAGCCTTACAAGCTGTTTTCGAAAAATTATCACAGGCAAACTTAAAATTACAACTAGATAAATGCGAGTTCTTAAAACAAAAGACAACCTTCTTAGGACATGTTATTACTAAAGACGGGATTAAACCAAACCCGGATAAAATCAAAGCTATAGTTAAATATCCGCTACCAAGAAAAACTAAAGAAATTAAAGCCTTTTTAGGACTTACAGGATATTATAGGAAATTTATACCTAATTTTTCAGACGTTGCCAAACCCCTGACCAAGTGCCTAAAGAAAGGAGCACCAATAGATATAAACAATTTAGAATACTTAGAAGCATTCCAAAAGTTAAAATTATTAATATCTGAAGATCCGATCCTAAAAATACCGAATTTCGAGAGGAAATTTACATTAACAACAGATGCCAGCAATGTAGCTTTAGGAGCTGTTTTATCACAAGACGGACACCCTATTAGTTACATCAGCAGAACACTAAATGAACATGAAATTAATTATAGCGCCATAGAAAAAGAATTATTAGCAATAGTTTGGGCCACCAAAACCTTCAGACACTATCTGTTAGGACGACATTTCGAAGTAGCTTCTGACCATCAACCCTTGTGCTGGCTACACAAATTAAAAGAACCGAATTCAAAATTAACAAGATGGAAATTTAGACTTTCGGAATATGACTTCGACATAAAATATATTAAAGGAAAGGAAAATTACGTATCAGATGCACTTTCTAGAGTAAAGATAGAAGAAACATTTTTTGCGAATCTACACAACATAGTGCTGAAGAAGACAGTAGCAGTTTGATCGGACTATCAGAGAAAGCTATCAATCAACATAAAAGACAAATCATCTTTACCAAAGGTCCCAATAAAACAGAAATAGAAACTTCCTTCAAAAAACAAATTATCCATCTTTCATATGAAGAAATGACCCCGGAAATAGCCAAACGATATCTACTCGACTACTTCTGTTCAAAAAACAGCGCTCTGTACATCGAAAGCGATGCAGATTTCGAAGTAATTCAAAAAACATATAAAGAACCAATGAATCCAAGATATACAAAGATTTTCCGAAGCCTTATCTTACTAAAAAACATTCCCACATACGCAAATTTCAAAGAACTCATTCTAAAAACACATGAAAAACTTCTAAACCCCGGAATACAGAAAACTGTTAAGCTTTTCGGCGAGACATACTACTTCCCAAATAGCCAACTCCTTATCCAAAATATAATTAACGAATGCCAAGTTTGTAACTTAGCAAAAACTGAACACCGAAATACAAAAATGCCAATGAAAGTCTTCCCTAAACCCGAACATTGCCGCGATAAATTTGTAATAGATATCTATTCCTCTGAAGGGAATCTATTTGAGTTGTATGGACATTTATTCGAAATTCGCCACCCTTCAGCAGGTTAAAACAAAAGATTGGATAGAGTGCAAAAATGCTCTTATGCGCATATTCAATCAGTTGGGGAAACCCGAAATTCTAAAGGCAGATAGAGATGGCGCATTTTCTAGTTTAGCCCTCAAACGTTGGCTCGAAACTGCAAATATAGAAAGGCTCCATAAAACAATTAACGAAAAAATCCGTATCATAAACAATTCCGATGACAATGAAGCTAAACTCAGTAAAATAGAAACGATTCTTTACATTTACAACCACAAGACCAAACATGACACTACTGGACAAACTCCTGCCCACATATTTATTTATGCTGGACAACCAATTCTAGATACACAACCCAACAAAGAAATTAAAATCAACGGAATAAACAAAGACCGAACAGAATATAACGTCGACACTAGATATAGAAAAGGACCGTTGCAAAAAGGGAAATTAGAAAACCCTTTTAAATTAACAAAGAACGTCGAACAAACTGACGAAGAACATTATAAAATCACCAATAGGAATAGAGAGACACATTACTACAAGACCCAATTTAAAAAACAGAAAAAAAAT
>NW_001846500.1:0-1205 GCF_000001215.4 Drosophila melanogaster | reverse complement strand
TTTTAATTGGGTCTTGTAGTAATGTGTCTCTCTATTCCTATTGGTGATTTTATAATGGTCTTCGTCAGTTTGTTCGACGTTCTTTGTTAATTTAAAAGGGTTTTCTAATTTCCCTTTTTGCAACGGTCCTTTTCTATATCTAGTGTCGACGTTATATTCTGTTCGGTCTTTGTTTATTTCGTTAATTTTTATTTCCTTGTTGTGCTGGGTATCTAGAATTGGTTGTCCAGCATAAATTGATATGTGGGCAGGAGTTTTGTCCAGTAGTGTCATGTTTGGTCTTGTGGTTGTAAATGTAAAGAATCGTTTCTATTTTACTGAGTTTAGCTTCATTGTCATCGGAATTGTTTATGATAAGGATTTTTTCGTTAATAATAATAAAAACATATGGAGCCTTTCTATATCTGCAACACCTGTTTTTGTGGTATTGAGTTGTAATTCTACATTTTCAGTTTCGAGCCAACGTTTGAGGGCTAAACTAGAAAATGCGCCATCTCTATCTGCCTTTAAAATTTCGGGTTTTCCCAACTGATTGAATATATGCGCATTAGAGCATTTTTGCACTCTATCCAATCTTTTGTTTTAATCTGCTCAAGGGTTTTTTAATAAATAATAAATGTCAATACAACTCAAATAGTGATTTCCTTCAGAGGAATAGATATCTATTACAAATTTATCGCGGCAATGTTCGGGTTTAGGGGTGACTTTCATTGGCATTTTTGTATTTCGGTGTTCAGTTTTTGCTAAGTTACAAACTTGGCATTAGTTAATTATATTTTGGATAAAGAGTTGGCTATTTGGGAAGTAGTATGTCTCGTCGAAAAGTTTAACAGTTTTCTGTATTCCGGGGTGTAGAAGTTTTTTATGTGTTTTTAGAATTAGTTCTTTTTGCGTATGTGAGAATGTTTTTTAGTAAGATAAGGCTTCGGAAAATCTTTGTATATCTTGGATTCATTGTTTCTTTATATGCTTTTTGAATTACTTCGAAATCTGCATCGCTTTCGATGTACAGAGCGCTGTTTTTTGAACAGAAGTAGTCGAGTAGATATCGTTTGGCTATTTCAGGGGTCATTTCTTCGTATGAAAGGTGAATAGTTTGTTTTTTGAAGAAGTTTCTATTTCTGTTTTATTGGGACCTTTGGAAAGATGATTTGTCTTTTATGTTGATTGATAGCTTTCTCTGATAGTCCGATCAAATTGCTACT
>NW_001845798.1:0-1976 GCF_000001215.4 Drosophila melanogaster | reverse complement strand
TTAATAAAAGTAAATCCAATTCCAGCTCAACTCCCGAAAATCAAGTGGGGTCCGATTAAACAGTTATTCATAATAACACTTATAATATGTTTCATCCGTGCCGTCCGTGGTCAAAGCCTAGAGGCTTATATTTAAAACAGGATCAATTATACCTATAAACTATGAATATCACTATTTGTCCGTAAACTTAACAAAAACCGAACAAACTTTTGCAAATTTAATTAAACAAGCTGAAGAATATGGTACTATAGCCCAAATCCAATATTTAACTGAAAAATTAGACAGAGAAATGAATGGAATAAGAATAATAAAACGCAATAAACGTGGTATAATTAATATTATAGGTACCGCATATAAATACCTTTTTGGCACTTTAGATCAAAATGACAAAGAAGAATTAGAAAAATAGTATTTAAATTAATGAACAAAGACACTAGAATAAAAAGTTAATTGGCGCCCAACGTGGGGCGGCGTACTTAAAAGTTCTAAATAAATATTAACGAAAATAAGTTAATTACAAAACGGAACTCGCGCCGCCAACAACTTATATTTTTAGTGGAAAAATTAAAACATCCAAAACAATCCAACGACACCTAACTACTGTGATCACTGTCACAAGTCACCCGTGAATAAACTTTATCGGAAATCAATAAAAGGAATAATCCAATTAAGAATTTAATATAAAAGGTGGACTGAATACTTAACACTTATAACGAAAACACAATAATAAAAAATCAGAACTCAGCTACAAGCACAATTAAAACAAAAACAAACGTAAAAATCAACACCAAGAAGGAAGGAAGAGCTGAAGGCAACCCCCCGCCACAGCAAGATACAAAATTGAAGGAAGACCCCAATAAATAATAATTAAGACGACCCGATTGAAGGAAGACTCCAAAATAATAAAGACAAACCTATTGAAGGAAGACCCCAACAGAAGATAATCAGGACAACTACATTGAAGGAAGAACTCCCACGGAAAGTATCGTGAGCAGATAAAAAATAACACTAAGCCTTTAAATAGAATCTAAAAATTAAGATCAAGATACCGAGAGTACTACAAGCTTTAAAATGAAACATTACAATATTTATTTTAAAACAATCTGGAAGGTTTGATAAATAGTTTTGAAAATTTAAAATTAACAATGGCAACCGGAGGTTCAATACCAACCCTTTCTGCGGGCCAGTAACCTGACAATCGAATTAATAAATAGATTAATAAATGTACAGTTGAGTGAAGTGACCAGAAATATTGAAGGGATAGAAGGGCAGTTAACCGCTAACAGAAATGAAGTGGAAGACTATAAAATCCAAACAATTGACCGAACCATAAAATGCGAAACTACATTAGAGGTAATTAAATCCTTACCTAAGTTCACAGGTGAAATAACACAATATGTAGGCTGGAGAGAAGCGGCAGAAACCGCAATGAGTCTATATAAAATTGAAAGTGAACAATATTTTATCGCCTTACAATACTACGTAATAAAATCATGGGAGCAGCACACGATGCTCTAACCAACCATGGTACAGTTTTAAACTTTCAAGCAATTCTTTCAAGATTGGATTTTATTTATAGCGATAAAAGACCAATCCATATACTCGAATCAGAATTAAGCATCCTTAGACAAGGACGTATGACCATTACAGAATTTTACAACGAAGTAAACAAGAAAATGACTTTACTCATAAATAAAACTATAATGACTTATGGAAAGGACAACGTTATAACCAAGGAAACAAATAAAACAATTAGAAACAATGCTCTTAGAATTTTTATTTCTGGATTAAACGGTTCAATCTCAGAAACACTCTTCTCTCTTAACCCACCAGACTTGCCAAATGCTTTGGCAAAGTGTCAGGAACTAGAGTCTAACAAGTTTAGAGCTCAATTTGCAAATAGGTACAATGGATTTAGGAATGAAAATAAAAATCAAGGAAACAACCTTAGATTTGCCCCTAGACAGAATAATATT
>NW_001845574.1:0-2431 GCF_000001215.4 Drosophila melanogaster | reverse complement strand
GTCCCGTACTCGATCCCGTACTTGTCCCGTACTGGTACTATACTCGGTCCGGTACTGGTCCCGTACTGGTCCCGCACTGGTACCGTACTGATACTATACTCGGTCCCGTACTGGTTCCGTACTGGTCCCGTACTCGATCCCGTACTCGGTCCCTTACTGGTCCCGTACTGGTTCCGTACTCGATCCTGTACTCGGTCCCTTACTGGTCCCGTACTGGTCCCGTACTCGATCCCCTACTCGGTCCCTTACTGGTCCCGCACTGCTCCCGTACTGGTCCCGTACCCCGTACTGGTCCCGTACTGATACTATACTCGGTCCCGTACTGGTCCCGTACTGGTCCGGTACTTAATCCCGTACTGGTCCCGTACTGGTCCCGTACTGGTCCCGTACTGGTCCCGTACTGGTCCCGTACTGGTCCCGTACTGGTCCCGTACTGGTCCCGCACTGGTACCGTACTGATACTATACTCGGTCCCGTATTGGTCCCGTACTGGTCCCGTACTCGATCCCGTACTCGGTCCCTTACTGGTCCCGTACTGGTCCCGCACTGGTACCGTACTGATACTATACTCGGTCCCGTACTGGTCCCGTACTGGTCCCGCACAGGTCCCGTACTGGTCCCGTACTGGTCCCGTACTGAAACTATACTCGGTCCCGTACTGGTCCCGTACTGGTCCCGTACTCGATCCCGTACTTGTCCCGTACTGGTACTATACTCGGTCCGGTACTGGTCCCGTACTGGTCCCGCACTGGTACCGTACTGATACTATACTCGGTCCCGTACTGGTTCCGTACTGGTCCCGTACTCGATCCCGTACTCGGTCCCTTACTGGTCCCGTACTGGTTCCGTACTCGATCCTGTACTCGGTCCCTTACTGGTCCCGTACTGGTCCCGTACTCGATCCCCTACTCGGTCCCTTACTGGTCCCGCACTGGTCCCGTACTGGTCCCGTACCCCGTACTGGTCCCGTACTGATACTATACTCGGTCCCGTACTGGTCCCGTACTGGTCCGGTACTTAATCCCGTACTGGTCCCGTACTGGTCCCGTACTGGTCCCGTACTGGTCCCGCACTGGTACCGTACTGATACTATACTCGGTCCCGTACTGGTCCCGTACTCGATCCCGTACTCGGTCCCTTACTGGTCCCGTACTGGTCCCGCACTGGTACCGTACTGATACTATACTCGGTCCCGTATTGGTCCCGTACTGGTCCCGTACTCGATCCCGTACTCGGTCCCTTACTGGTCCCGTACTGGTCTCGTACTGGTCCCGTACTGGTCCCGTACTGGTCCCGTACTGGTCCCGTACTGGTCCCGTACTGGTCCCTTACTGGTCTCGTACTCGGTCCCGTACTCGGTCCCGTACTCGGTCCCGTACTGGTCCCGTACTGGTCCCGTACTGGTCCCGTACTGGTCTCGTACTGGTCCCGTACTGGTCCCGTACTGGTCCCGTACTGGTCCCGTACTGGTCCCGTACTGGTCCCTTACTGGTCTCGTACTCGGTCCCGTACTCGGTCCCGTACTCGGTCCCGTACTGGTCCCGTACTGGTCCCGCACTGGTACCGTACTGATACTATACTCGGTCCCGTACTGGTCCCGTACTGGTCCCGCACTGGTCCCGTACTGGTCCCGTACTGGTCCCGTACTGATACTATACTCGGTCCCGTACTGGATACTGTACTCGGTCCCGTACTGGTCCCGTACTGGTCCCGTACTCGATCCCGTACTTGTCCCGTACTGGTACTATACTCGGTCCGGTACTGGTCCCGTACTGGTCCCGCACTGGTACCGTACTGATACTATACTCGGTCCCGTACTGGTTCCGTACAGGTCCCGTACTCGATCCCCTACTCGGTCCCTTACTGGTCCCGTACTGGTTCCGTACTCGATCCTGTACTCGGTCCCTTACTAGTCCCGTACTGGTCCCGTACTCGGTCCCGTACTCGGTCCAGTATTGGTCCCGTACTGGCACAATACTCGGTCCCGTACTGGTCCCGTACTGGTCCCGTACTGGTCCCGTACTGGTCCCGCACTGGTACCGTACTGATACTATACTCGGTCCCGTACTGGTCCCGTACTCGATCCCGTACTCGGTCCCTTACTGGTCCCGTACTGGTCCCGCACTGGTACCGTACTGATACTATACTCGGTCCCGTATTGGTCCCGTACTGGTCCCGTACTCGATCCCGTACTCGGTCCCTTACTGGTCCCGTACTGGTCTCGTACTGGTCCCGTACTGGTCCCGTACTGGTCCCGTACTGGTCCCGTACTGGTCCCGTACTGGTCCCTTACTGGTCTCGTACTCGGTCCCGTACTCGGTCCCGTACTCGGTCCCGTACTGGTCCCGTACTGGTCCCGTACTGGTCCCGTACTGGTCTCGTACTGGTCCCGTACTGGTCCCGTACTGGTCCCGTACTGGTCCCGTACTGG
>NW_001845547.1:0-2510 GCF_000001215.4 Drosophila melanogaster | reverse complement strand
TACTGTTCCCGTACTGGTCCCGTACTCGGTCCCGTAATAGTCCCGTACTGTTCCCGTACTCGGTCCCGTACTCGGTCCCGTAATAGTCCCGTACTGTTCCCGTACTCGGTCCCGTACTGTTCCCGTACTCGGTCCCGTACTGGTCCCGTACTGGTCCCGTACTACTCCTGTACTAGTCCGGTACCTTGTCCCGTACTGGTCCCGTTCTGGTCCCGTACTACTCCTGTACTAGTCCGGTACTCGGTCCCGCACTCGGTCCCGTTCTCGGCCCCGTACTCGGTCCCGTACTCGGTCCCGTAGTGGTGCCGTACTGGTCGCGGACTGGCCTCATACTCGGTCCCGTACTGGTTACGTACTCGGTCCCGTACTGGTACGATACTCGGTCTCGTACTCGGTCCCGTACTAGGTCCCGTACTCGGTTCCGTACCAGGTCCCGTACTCGGTCCCGTACTCGGTCCCGTACTCGGTCCCGTACTCGGTCCCGTACTAGGTCCCGTACTCGGTCCCGTGGTCGGTCCCGTACTCGGTCACGTACTCGGTCCCGTACTAGGTCCCGTACTCGGTCCCGTACTCGGTCCCGCACTCGGTCCCGTACTCGGTCCCGTACTGGTGCCGTACTGGTACCGTACTGGTACCGTATTGGCCCCGTACTGTTCCCGCACTCGGTCACGTACTGGTCCCGTAGTGGTCCCGTACTGGTCCTGTAGTGGTCCCGTACTGGTCCCGTACTGGTCCCGTACTGGTCCCGTACTCGGTCCCGTACTCGGTCCCGTACTCGGTCTCGTACTGGTCCCGTACTGATCCTGTACTGTTCCCGTACTGGTCCCGTAGTGGTACCGTATTGGCCCCGTACTGGTCCCGCACTCGGTCACGTACTGGTCCTGTAGTGGTCCCGTACTGGTCCTGTAGTGGTCCCGTACTGGTCCCGTACTGGTCCCGTACTGGTCCCGTACTGGTCCCGTACTCGGTCCCGTACTGATCCCGTACTCGGTTCGTACTGATCCCATACTGGTCCCGTACTGGTCATGTACTAGGTCCCGTACTCGGTCCCGTACTCGGTCCCGTACTCGGTCCCGTACGCGGTCCCGTACTCGGTCCCGTACTGGTCCCGTACTGGTCCCGTACTGGTCCCGTACTGGTCTCGTACTCGGTTCCGTACTCGCTTCCGTACTCGTTCCCCTACTCGGTCCCTTACTCGGTCCCGTACTGGTCCCGTACTGGTACTATACTCGGTCCCGTACTGGTCCCTTACTGGTCCCGTACTGGTACTATACTCGGTCCCGTACTCGGTCCGTACTCGGTCCCGTACTCGGTCCCGTACTCGGTCCCGTACTCGGTCCCGTACTCGGTCCCGTACTGGTACTATACTCGGTTCCGTACTCGGTCCTGTACTCGGTCCCGTACTCGGTCCCGTACAGGTCCCGTACTGGTCCCGTACTGGTCCCGTACTCGGTTCCGTACTCGGTCCCGTATTGGTCCCGTACTGGTCCCGTACTGGTCCCGTACTGGTCCCGTACTGGTCCCGTACTGGTCCCGTACTGGTACTATACTCGGTCCCGTACTGGTCCCGTACTGGTCCCGTACTGGTCCCGTACTGGTCCCGTACTGGTCCCGTACTGGTCCCGTACTGGTCCCGTACTGGTCCCGTACTGGTTTTATACTCGGTCCCGTACTGGTCCCGTACTGGTCCCGTACTGGTTCCGTACTCGATCCTGTACTGGGTCGCTTACTGGTCCCGTACTGGTCCCGTACTCGGTTCCGTACTCGGTCCCGTACTCGGTCCCGTACTCGGTCCCGTACTCGTTCCCATACTCGGTCCCGTACTGGTACTATACTCGGTCCCGTACTCGGTCCCGTACTCGGTCCCGTACTCGGTCCCGTACTGGTCCCGTACTGGTACCATACTCGGTCCCGTACTGATCCCGTACTGGTCCCGTACTGGTCCCGTACTGGTCCCGTACTGGTCCCGTACTGGTCCCGTACTGGTCCCGTACTGGTCCCGTACTGGTCCCGTACTGGTCCCGTACTGGTCCCGTACTGGTCCCGCACTCGTCCCGTACTGGTCCCGCACTGGTCCCGTACTGGTCCCGTACTGGTCCCGTACTGGTCCCGTACTGGTCCCGTACTGGTCCCGTACTGGTCCCGTACTGGTCCCGTACTGGTCCCGTACTGGTCCCGTACTGGTCCCGTACTGGTCCCGTACTGGTCCCGTACTGGTCCCGTACTGGTCCCGTACTGGTCCTGTAGTGGTCCCGTACTGGTCCCGTACTGGTCCCGTACTGGTCCCGTACTGGTCCCGTACTGGTCCCGTACTCGGTCCCGTACTGATCCCGTACTCGGTTCGTACTGATCCCATACTGGTCCCGTACTGGTCATGTACTAGGTCCCGTACTCGGTCCCGTACTCGGTCCCGTACTCGGTCCCGTACTCGGTCCCGTACTGGTCCCGGACTGGTACCGTACTGATACTATACTAGGTCCCGTACTGGTCCCGTACTGGTCCCGTACTCG
>NW_001846824.1:0-1116 GCF_000001215.4 Drosophila melanogaster | reverse complement strand
AGTGCTAACGATCCCTATTACTTTTTGAAGGATTTAGGGAAATCAATTTTTCGGCAAATTTTCACATATTTTGTAACATCATCAAAATTTGCACACTATGTCAAAGAAATTTAATTTCCATTTTTGAACACAGTTTGATTGGAAATTTAATTACGAGCTCAGCGACGTATGAGTTTCCATATTCAGACAATTATTTTTAAAGTTGTGGCAGAAAAGACAGAAAAGATTATTTGATGACCGAAATTTGGAAAAACGGATTTTGCCAAAAAGTTGATATTTAGAAACGGAATTTTCGTCATAACTTGGCTAAAAATGGTCATATAGATGCAAGAATAACTGTTTTGAGCAGTTAATTACCAGTGCTGACGATCCCTATTACTTTTTGAAGGATTTAGAGAAATCAATTTTTTGGCAAATTTTCACATATTTTGTAACATCATCAAAATTTGCACACTATGTCAAAGAAATTTAATTTCCATTTTTGAACACAGTTTGATTGGAAATTTAATTACGAGCTCAGCGACGTATGAGTTTCCATATTCAGACAATTATTTTAAAGTTGTGGCAGAAAAGCCTGATTATCTGATGACCGAAATTTGGAAAAACGGATTTTGGCAAAAAGTTGAGATTTACAAACGGAATTTTCGTCATAACTTGGCTAAAAAGGGTCATATAGATGCAAATATAACTGTTTTGCTCAGCTTTTTACCATTTCTAACGATCCCTTTTACTTTTGGAAGGATTTAGCGAAATCAATATTTGGGCAAATTTTCATATTTTTTGTAACATCATCAAAGTTTGCAAAATATGTCCACAAAATTTAAGTTCTATTTTTGAACATATATTAATTGTAAATTTATTTACGAGCTAAGCGAGGTATGACATTCCGTATTCAGACAATTATTTTGAAAGTTGTGGCAAAAAAACTGATTATTTGATGACCGAAATTTGGATAAACGGATTTTGCCAAAAAGTTGATATTTAGAAACGGAATTTTCGTCATACCTTGGCTAAAAAGGGTCATATAGATGCAAGAATAACTGTTTTGCGCAGCTAATTACCAGTGCTGACGATCCCTATTACTTTTTGAAGGATTTAGAGAAATCAATTTTTGGG
>NW_001845228.1:1452-3649 GCF_000001215.4 Drosophila melanogaster | reverse complement strand
CTAAGCGAGGTATGACATTCCGTATTCAGACAATTATTTTGAAAGTTGTGGCAAAAAAACTGATTATTTGATGACCGAAATTTGGATAAACGGATTTTGCCAAAAAGTTGATATTTAGAAACGGAATTTTCGTCATACCTTGGCTAAAAAGGGTCATATAGATGCAAGAATAACTGTTTTGCGCAGCTAATTACCAGTGCTGACGATCCCTATTACTTTTTGAAGGATTTAGAGAAATCAATTTTTGGGCAAATTTTCACATATTTTGTAACATCATCAAAATTTGCACACTATGTCAAAGAAATTTAATATTCATTTTTGAACACAGATTGATTGGAAATTTAATTACGAGCTCAGCGACGTATGAGTTTCCATATTCAGACAATTATTTTTAAAGTTGTGGCAGAAAAGACTGATTATTTGATGACCGAAATTTGGAAAAACGGATTTTGCCAAAAAGTTGATATTTAGAAACGGAATTTTCTTCATAACTTGGCTAAAAGTGGTCATATAGATGTAAGAATAAATGTTTTGACCAGCTAATTACCCGTGCTAACGATCCCTATTACTTTTTGAAGGATTTAGGGAAATCAACTTTTAGGCAAATTTTCACATATTTTGTAACATCATCAAAATTTGCACACTATGTCAAAGAAATTTAATTTCCATTTTGGACCACAGTTTGATTGTAAATTTAATTACGAGCTCAGCGAGGTATGAGATTCCAAATTCAGACAATTTTTTTTAAAGTTGTGGCAAAAAAACTGGTTATTTGATGACCGAAATTTGGATAAACGGATTTTGCCAACAAATTGATATTTACAAACGGAATTTTTGTCATAACTTGGCTAAAAAGGGTCATATAGATGCAAGTATAACTGTTTTGCGCAGCTTATTACCATTGCTAACGATCCTTTTTACTTTTGGAAGGATTTAGCGAAATCAATATTTGGGCAAATTTTCATATTTCTTGTAACATCATCAAAATTTGCAAAATATGTCAAAAGAATTTAATATTCATTTTTGAACACAGTTTGATTGGAAATTTAATTACGAGTTCAGGTATGACATTCCATACTCAGAAAAATATTTTTAAAGTTGTGGCGGAAAAAATTGATCATTTGACCGAAATTTGGAAAACCGGATTTTGCCAAAAAGTTGATATTTACAAACGGAATTTTCTTCATAACTGGGCTAAAAATGGGCATATAGATGTAAGAATAACTGTTTTGAACAGCTAATTACCAGTGCTAACGATCCCTATTACTTTTTGAAGGATTTAGAGAAATAAATTTTTGGGCAAATTATCCCATATTTTGTAACATCATCAAAATTTGCACACTATGTCAAAGAAATTTAATTTCCATTTTTGAACACAGTTTGATTGGAAATTTAATTACGAGCTCAGCGAGGCATGAGGTTCCATATTCAGACAAATATTTTTAAAGTTGTGGCAGAAAAGACTGATTATTTGATGACCGAAATTTGGAAAAACGGATTTTGCCAAAAAGTTGATATTTACAAACAAAATTTTTGTAATAACTTGGCTAAAAAGGGTCATACAGATGCAAGAATAACTATTTTTAGCAGTTAATTACCAGTGCTAACGATCCCTTTTACTTTTGGAAGGATTTAGCAAAATCAAATTTTGGGCAAATTTTCATATTTTTGGTAACATCATCAAAATTTGCAAAATATGTCCAAAAAATTTAATTTCCATTTTGGACCACAATTTGATTGGAAATTTAATTACGATCTCAGCGAGGTATGAGATTCCATATTCAGACAATTATTTTTAAAGTTGTGGCAGAAAAGCCTGATTATTTGATGACCGAAATTTGGAAAAACGGATTTTGGCAAAAAGTTGAGATTTACAAACGGAATTTTTGTCATAACTTGGCTAAAAAGGGTCATATAGATGCAAATATAACTGTTTTGCTCAGCTTTTTACCATTTCTAACGATCCCTTTTACTTTTGGAAGGATTTAGCGAAATCAATATTTGGGCAAATTTTCATATTTCTTGTAACATCATCAAAATTTGCAAAATATATCCACAAAATTTAAGTTCTATTTTTGAACATATATTAATTGTAAATTTATTTACGAGCTAAGCGAGGTATGACATTCCGTATTCAGACAATTATTTTGAAAGTTGTGGCAAAAAAACTGATTATTTGATGACCCGAAATTTGGAT
>NW_001845228.1:0-1421 GCF_000001215.4 Drosophila melanogaster | reverse complement strand
GAAACGGAATTTTCGTCATACCTTGGCTAAAAAGGGTCATATAGATGCAAGAATAACTGTTTTGCGCAGCTAATTACCAGTGCTGACGATCCCCTATTACTTTTTGAAGGATTTAGAGAAATCAATTTTTGGGCAAATTTTCACATATTTTGTAACATCATCAAAATTTGCACACTATGTCAAAGAAATTTAATATTCATTTTTGAACACAGTTTGATTGGAAATTTAATTACGAGCTCAGCGACGTATGAGTTTCCATATTCAGACAATTATTTTTAAAGTTGTGGCAGAAAAGACCGATTATTTGATGACCGAAATTTGGAAAAACGGATTTAGCCAAAAAGTTGATATTTAGAAACGGAATTTTCTTCATAACTTGGCTAAAAATGGTCATATAGATGTAAGAATAACTGTTTTGAACAGCTAAGTACCCGTGCTAACGATCCCTATTACTTTTTGAGGGATTTAGGGAAATCAATTTTTCGGCAAATTTTCACATATTTTGTAACATCATCAAAAATTGCACACTATGTCAAAGAAATTTAATTTCCATTTTTGAACACAGATTGATTGGAAATTTAATTACGAGCTCAGCGACGTATGAGTTTCCATATTCAGACAATTATTTTTAAAGTTGTGGCAGAAAAGACTGATTATTTGATGACCGAAATTTGGAAAAACGGATTTTGCCAAAAAGTTGATATTTAGAAACGGAATTTTCTTCATAACTTAGCTAAAAATGGTCATATAGATGTAAGAATAACTGTTTTGACCAGCTAATTACCCGTGCTAACGATCCCTATTACTTTTTGAAGGATTTAGGGAAATCAACTTTTAGGCAAATTTTCACATATTTTGTAACATCATCAAAATTTGCACACTATGTCAAAGAAATTTAATTTTTTTTTTGAACACAGTTTGATTGGAAATTTAATTACGAGCTCAGCGAGGTATGAGTTTCCATATTCAGACAATTATTTTTAAAGTTGTGGCAGAAAAGACTGATTATTTGATGACCGAAATTTGGAAAAACGGATTTTGCCAAAAAGTTGATATTTACAAACGAAATTTTTGTCATAACTTGGCTAAAAAGGGTCATATAGATGCAAGAATAACTGTTTTGAGCAGTTAATTACCAGTGCTGACGATCCCTATTACTTTTTGAAGGATTTAGAGAAATCAATTTTTTGGCAAATTTTCATATTTTTTGTAACATCATCAAAATTTGCAAAATATGTCAAAGAAATTTAATTTTCATTTTTGAACACAGTTTTATTGGAAATTTAATTACGAGCTCAGCGACGTATGAGTTTCCATATTCAGACAATTATTTTTAAAGCTGTAGCAGAAAACACTGATTATTTGATGACCGAAATTTGGAAAAACGGATTTTGCCAAAAAGTTGATTTTACAAACGGAAT
>NW_001846031.1:0-1543 GCF_000001215.4 Drosophila melanogaster | reverse complement strand
TCAGCTGGAGTGCGTTGTCATAGGCTTGTTCATCCGGTTGCGTTAAGGTGAGTGTATATAAAACTTTTAAGCCATCATCTAATTGATTTATTTTCCCCAATAAATTAGGCTTTGCTTGGAGGAGGATGATGTCAAGAAAGGAATTTGAGACCAGACGGAGGTGCACTATTCATCGGATATAGATATAGTCAAAAATAGAATAAGCAAATGTAGATTTAAGTGGATGTATCCATATCAATGTTGTTATTCCTTCCTTCTATAATTAACGCCATTAAAATGTCAATTTTTTGCTCTAAATTAACAACTCTATTTGCTAGGTTTGTGGTGGGGTCGTCCGAGGAGCTTTTTTGTTGGTATGGGTTGGAGTTTCTTGGCAATGGCGTGTTTTCTTCAATGACTCTTGGTTTGAAGCTAGCTCTGGCGGCTCTGCTGGTGGTCGGAGGGCTGTCATTGCCGAGTTGCATGGGGTTTGGGGTACCTTTTTCAGGTTCCTGGCCGTTTGTTTCACTCCTTTCTTTTCGGAGCTTGTCCTGGTAGTTTTCCAGATGTCTTTGCGCTGGATTGCTTGTCTTGGTTATCGGTCGCGGTTTTACATTGTTCTTTGGGACTGTTCTACCCTTTTTGGGTATCTTATTAGTGTTTCGGCGCCATTTTTTCAGCCGCTTCTGGATGGCAGTGTCATGGGAGGAAAAACGTGGCCTTATGTCGTTCATATTTGGCCGGAAAGGGTTTAGCATAGACTTTCTGGCTGCCTCCTGGCGAGCTTCGGCGATTGACTTGCTCAGAATTGCTGAGCTGTGTGGCAGCCGAGGGGTGTTATTGCGAGGAGGAGGACCTTGACGTCTATATATGTTAGTTGTTGCGTCTTTAATTGTCCGTATTTTATTTATGTCAATGTTGTTTGCTGCAAGCTTTTGTTTTTCGGCCTTATAAACGGGGCATCCCTTGTAAGCACTAATGTGCTCTCCAGAGCAGTTGTTTTTTTTTTTTTTTTTTTCTTTGCTGGTGGAGGTACGGAGACAGAATAAAATTCTGTTCCGCATCCACAATTTATTTTGCCTTTGATTACAGTTTTAGTAATATATAGGTACAATAATTTCGATTTTTAGATTTTAACATTGCATGTGGTGAGTTTGGGGGTTGGACATAGTTAATGTTAATGTTAAAGTAGCTAGTATTTTTTGTACATTTAGGCTTTTTTTTTTTTAACTTTGCTGGTGGAGGTACGGAGACAGAATAAATTCTTTTTTAACTTTGCTGGTGGAGGTACGGAGACAGAATAAATTCTGTTCCGCATCCACAATTTATTTTGCCTTTGATTACAGAGTTTGTAATATATAGGTACAATAATTTGCATTTTTGAATGTAACATTACATGTGGTGAGTTTGGGGGTTGGACATAGTTAGTAATAATGTAAAAGTAGTTAGTATTTTGTAGACTTAGGCTTTTGACAGTAATTAGGACAGGTAACATTATCATATTGTATGGTATGTTTACAATTTACAATTGAAATGATTTTATAGAAAACATTGAAATTTAAAA
>NW_001846001.1:0-1610 GCF_000001215.4 Drosophila melanogaster | reverse complement strand
CAAACATGAAATTGAAAAGATGGAAAATAAAACTCAATGAATTTGATTACAAAATCAAATATCTTCCAGGCAAAGAAAATCATTTCACGGATGCTCTTTCCCGCACGAAAATAGAAGAAGTTATGGTTGGCGAGGTCGCAAACAGCGCAGACGCAACTATACACAGAGCCAGTGAAGATAATCTAAATTATATATCTATAACAGAAAGATCAATAAATTTCTTCTCTAGACAAATAGAGATGGAAAAAGGCGACAACGATACAAAAAGTGTAAGACATTTCTTTCAAAAATTAAAGATTAAAATAATCTATAAAGAAATGACACCTGAACTCGCCAAAAACCTCATTAAGGAATGTGTTTGTACCAAAAAGAGTGCAATTTATTTCCCTAATGACGAAGATTTTCTGATCTTCCACAGGGCATTTACCGAAATTATAAGCCCAAACAATTTCACAAAACTCTTGAGATGTTCCACAAAATTAATTGATATTGTTCAAGTTACGGGGTTTGGACTGTCACCCGGTCTCCGCTCCCTCTTACGCTCTCACGCTCTTCACCTCAGAGTCTCCAAGGAGTCTGCGCTTGGGAGAGCCTAACTAATTAGAATAAGCAGCAGTGTCAAAACTAACCACGCTGAATATACATACGCCCGGTCGCGCCCGCGCAGTTACGAAAAGTCTAGTGTTCGCTTTTCTTCGAGTGTTTCTTTTCAGCATATTTGGAAAATTCCAGGACAGCATCCCCCTACAACCCAACATTTTTGGTCCTTCGAGCCGGATCACCTGGAAATTCAAGTTTGTCCACCAGCGAACAAATTATAAGATAAGTACGAAATTTCCATTCCTTTTAATTGCCGGTCTGCAGCAAAAGGTTCGAATATCCAATTTCGTTCATTTTGCTGTAAGATTTATTGTCAAATCTAACGGATTTCTCCGACAAAAGGCAATTAAAGAAAAGTACTTATCCATTCTCACGGGCGCCGCCATATTACCCACCGTTCTCCTTTCACCCTCATTCGTGAAAATTTCTAAGTCCTAACTTCTGAATATATTTAACTATTAATCCAGTCCGAATAGTGCAAAATTCCAAATGTGAAAAAGTGAAAATAATTTGTGCCAAGTTCAGTGAAAATTTCTAAGTCCAACGAAAGCCAAATTCTTTTCGCAACACATTTTTGCTTTAACTCCGCTGTCCACTTAATACAATTTGCTTTGCTATCGAAGAATACAACAACACATACCCTCTGGCCATTCCAAATAAAATATTAATTAAACATTTACCCGCCAGTTCCATATGTATTACATCAACATATACTACATCCATATACATTGCATATATTACATCTACATGTATTACATCAACATATACAACATCCATATACATTGCATATATTACATCGACATATACTACATCCATATATTACATATAATACATCAACATATCCAGATACATATATTACTGACATACATTGCGCACCTTATCTGCATTCCCTTTAAACGTTCACCAAAGTTTAAATTATTTCCCGTCGGCAAATCCAAACCAAAAATAAAATTTATTCCGAGTGCCGACGCGGAAAAGGTGTTATGTTTTCCATAAATTTTTTCCGTAAA
>NW_001845369.1:0-2971 GCF_000001215.4 Drosophila melanogaster | reverse complement strand
ATCAAAAACAGGACGTACCTTGCCTGGCTTGTTGGGGTTTTGACACCAAAATGTGGCAAATACCATAACCGGTCGCTCCTCACAGCGACCTCATCCGGCTGTTGCCTCCTTGCGTATCCTTTAGACTCCTTACTCCGTAATCCTTCATAATCAAATCATATTCGTGCGCTCAATGCGCTTCAATTTCTTCTCTATGTTGACCAGCCTCTTGTGCGCCATCTCGTATCTCTGTGGCAGCACAACGTGGTCGTCCTTCCAGAGTAATCCCGTCTGGTAGGGACGCCCCACTCTCAACGTGGTGCCTTGAAGCATCCTTTGTAGCCGCACATCGTCGTTGGCTGCAAACTGTGGCGCGGGCTTCACTCCAAAGTTCTCCATGTCGAAGTGGTCCTCCACCATATGTACCATCGCATCATCCACTGACACGGCAAGTAGGCTAGGCAGGACCTCAGTGATGGCGTAGTCGACTTACAGGGCCATACACAACCCAGCCCAGCACGGTTGCGGCCGTGTACGGTCCCTCTCTAGCGAACCGCCTCGTTCTAAGTGGCAATCTGAGATGTCCGTGATCCAGGCCGATGAGCAGCTTCGGAGCCGCGTTGCTGTAGGGTGGCATCGGCAGGTTGTACATCCCTATTCACGCCTTGGACATCCTGTCGACTCAATGTCTGCATCGGCAGACTGAGGCTCGATATGGCATTCACGTTTCTCAATACGTGGCGAGTGAGCTTTCCAACTCCGCTTTTCAGTTGTTCTACCTCCAAATCATTAGCTTACAACGCTCTCCGTGCACTCCAAGATCTCTTCGCAGTTCGTCATCGATCATTGTGACGAATGATCCATTATCTAAGATATACAATCTTATTGTGCACAATGCCGTGTGCAATTTTGGAAAATGATAGAGTATTCTTATTGCTGTATTTCTTTTTTTTCAATGACGACGAGTCCAAATATAGCTTCAGAAGTTTTGATGAATAAATTAAATAAAAATATGAAAACTGTTTATTGCAAAAGTCATATCTTGAGGCACGAAGTTCGGACACGAGCACTCAACAATCATTGCCTTATTAATTTTTCTAATTCTAATATAAAGTCATTTTTGAAATTTATTTTGTGATGATATGTACATAGATAGATCTATAATAATAACGTTAAGGCAATGCAAAACAATGCACATAAAGTTGTCTGTTATCACTGTATGCGTTCAATAAACAGTATTCGTATTTTTATTTATTTTATTGATCCAAACTTCTAAAGTTATATTTGAACTCGTCGAAGATATCTATTTAAGGATCACACAGACCACTTTTATCTTTTTAAGTAGTAGAGTTAACCAGGATCCCCTTGAAAATTTATTTGCGTGCGTTCGAGCAAAACATTTTCCAAAATTGCACAAGGCAATGAGAGCTACTTTGACCAAAATATTGATAACTTTTTGTGAATTGAATTAACTTCCAGTAGATATTTTGTTGGATATATCGCTAAAGGATCCAGATCGAGGGACTCCAGTTCTTCGTTTTGTCGCACTTTCAGTTTGCTTAAATGTAATGACCCATGTAACAATTGGTTTGCGGTCTGGGACAGGAGACAACGGGGCTAAATTAAACCGATTCCGCTTGAAAAGTAGGCCTAAGCGGCAAAGGCACGCTCCCCACTATTCCACTATACTTATGATGGCGACTGAACCATGTCGGGACAAACCTTTAGAGTAGCCCCTCTTGAACGGAACCACTAGAGCGCTGCTGTGACATCAACTAGCTGAATGTCGCGCATTTTAAAAAAGGAAGTTATGCTGCCGCATCCTGTATATATTCTTGACCAGCATCAATAGCCCAGTCAATCTAGCCATTTAGCCACATTTAGTAGATACAGAACCAAACACACTAGAATAATAAGATGCGTAACGCCATACGATTTTTTCGCCGTGGCTCTAGAGGTGGCTCCAGGCTCTCTCGAATTTTTGTTAGAGGGCGAGAGACCGGAGAGCGCTACAGCGAACAGCTCTTTTCTACGCATACAGTGATAGCAGACAACTTTATGTGTGCACACGTATGCTCAAGCATTGTAAATTTGACAAAATATGCCATTCACCTTAGAAGTTCTTAGACTTTAAGTCTGTATTATTTTTGATCAATTGGCACCATGCGAAAAATTCTTGTTTTGCATTGCCTTAACGTTATTACTATTTGAAAATAAATTAGAAACAGCCAAATCTATGTACATATCAGTGATGTCTTTCTTTCCAGCTTTCGGAATGAAGACCACTTTTACTATACTCCAAGCAGTAGGTATGTGTCCTAAGCTAGGCTGCTGATCAGTATTTTCCTGATCGGTGCTGCGAGCTGACTTAGCGCTCGTTGAAGCAGGATTGGCTGAATGCCATCTGGACCAGAAGATTTGTAGGGCTGGAATGTACCAATTGTGGGAGTCGAGCCAAATGGCAACCTTATATGTGCTACCGCACTTATTTGGTAACGAACCATTTTAGCCAAATTCAAATCCTGGCAAAATTGAATATTGCCCTATAAAAATACCACAAAATTCCCGAGTAGGATTATAGCAAGCTACGGTCACATATGATTTGCATACTTCCGTTCTCTTTTCGTGAAGGCGTGATCGAGTGCAGTTTAACTTTATGCAAAATCCATGATTAAAAATCCACGACCATCGTGTGGTTTGGATAATAGTTTTTCAAGGCAAATACTGCCAAGTGATAGTTTCCTTTAACTGCGTCGCTGCCGGTCCCACATTTGGAGATAGAAGTCTTAGTGGCTGCGTCGCCAAGGCGGTCTGTATTGTTTTTCGCCAAACTTTTGACCACGCGTGAAACTTACTGTGGCTTCATCGATCGCAGAAAGATTTACAATTGCTTGCCAGAAGAGGCTTGTCCTCTTCTGCTGCCGACAGATCGCAGGTCAACCCCCCCCCAGAGTTGGCGTTCTTTTTTTTTCTACTCTTCATCGCCGCACGC